>NW_026940416.1:0-12053 GCF_032062105.1 Saccostrea cuccullata
AAAATACTGTTTTAAATCATGCGATCCCTACTTGTAATTCAAAAGATTGAATGTTTTTCTTTTTGTATAAAAAGATACTACCATATAGGGCCTATAAGAAGATATAACCAAACTGACATGGATAATTTAAATGAAATTGATATTTCCTAATCCGAATTTCCTCTACTTTTCCTAATTTTTTAGGATTTATTAGTTATTTTTATATGCTTCCTATATTTAACTTTTTTCTAATTTTCACACATAGTAAATTTGTCACATAAAGGTACATAATGATACAGAAACTAAAGGTTTCGATCGTTTACTAAGAGAGAAATAATACGTTTTGCGGATTTTTACACCCATTCTCAATATAAGGGCACAAATGCCTCTCTGATTTTTTAAAAAATGAAGTTCAAGATAACAATTTTTCTATCAATTACCTTTGAAAGAAAGTATCTGAAGATTTTGTTTCCAGGTTTTTTTCATCAAATTATAATACATGAAATAATGACAAGACGATAAAGTAGAGGATAATTTTATTCAGAAATGTAGCTTGAAATGTACGTTACTCTTTCTTCAATGTCCAAAAAAATATGTCAAAAAAAATGTAATCATTAAAATCACAATTGGAATATCTCATCTTAACACCAGCACATCCTACCAACTCTGTCAGCAATATATTTTCTCGGCATACGAACGTGCGTTTGATTTTTCCTTTCAAAAAACAAAGGTTACTGTTTGATCCAGATGTGTAAAAACATTTTTTAAATATATGCTTTAAATTCTTCTCTCTGTTTTGTTAAGAGCGATCAGTTTGGAATCTTGTCAATTTTAATAGATACTGGAACCTAACATGTACATGTAGTAAAATTCTATTTTGTAGTTACTGTCTTTTTTAACATATATCCATGCCGATTTAGAAAACTATGTAAATGTAACGTACATTTCAAGATATATTTCTGTTTAATAAAAAGCTTAAAATTCATCTAAAATTCATCTAAAAATTCATCGTTTTGTTTCAGTTTATTCCAAAAAAGATTCTCTGTGTAATCACATTGTGTTATATGTCACAATCACCACTATAAAGACACGATTGCCTCAGAATATGAGTAGGTAACGTACATTTCAAGCTTGTAATAATATGTAAATTAGTAATAAGAAAATATTGAAAAAAAAAAGCAATTATTGACATAAAAATCATATCAATGAAGCGTTTTAAGGCAGTAATATAAGAAATCATAATGTAACAAACGAGGTTATTGTCATCAACTACATGAATGTCACGTCACTTCGGTAACGTTCATTTCACATATTATTGGGGAGTCCCCTCCACCTTAGTTCATAACCATTCTTTTGTGCTGTTTCGCTGAAATTGACACCGGTCGTAGCCTAGTTACTTCTAATTGTGTGCAAGGTTACAGACAAAAAAAAATATGAGTCAGATGTATTTTGCTATGATCTAACAAATGTTCGTGTTTGGCCATTGAAACTTAACATAAATCTATTCCGAATATATCCATCGACAGTCTTGTTAACAATTCCATTTAGTATGTTGCAGCATCGTTTTTCAAAACACAAACATACGTGCTTTTCAGCAGATCTGGAAAAATATAACCCAAAATGCAATGATTCAAACAAAACTGAGTATTCAGTATTTGAAATGTACGTGACCATCTTGTGTTCTGGGTTTATTTGTTTTGTTTCTTTTTCTTTTCTTTTTTGTTTTGTTTTGTTTTTTTTTTTACCAATTATAAGCCTATGCATATCTTGTTTTAAATTATCAACAACAATTCAATTAATATTGACGAAAAGTCGCACATGAAAAGTAAACAAACTGCAAAAAGGTTGCCAAAGATGAATTTAAGACACTTAGAAATAAATTTTCTAGCATGTGGTAACAGTTTAAAACATTTACGAGGATTGGGGTGCATTTAGATGTGGCCTGACGTCAAATGGATTGTAACGATAATTTTGTTTCGATCGTGTAAACGCAATTCATTGACTAAATTAAAAAAAATGTCAGTTAGAAATACATAAAATGTACGTTACCATACGTAACGTACAGTATTAATTTAACTTAAAGTTGAAAATTTCTTCTAGTCTTTGATTGCGTAAAAATTAAAACTAAATTCCATGGTCTGTAATATTTTTGAGAGGTAGAAAAGAAGATATTTTCATACGCCACCATTCCGCCAAATATATAGTCCCTGCTAGTTTTCATACGCAGTATACCATTTCTATTTAAAGTTGTATAATTGTGAGGAGGAAAGAAAAATATGGTCTTTTAAATCTCTTACATCTAAATATATGACATATCAGCAAAAATACTTTGAATATTCCATCTAGTCAGAAACCAGAGAAGAATCCGACCTTAAATTCAAGTTACGTGGTGTAGGTTGACACATCCAAAGGTTAAGGGGGTAAAACTGGTTTTTAGAATTGGCAGTAAAAAGAATTGCAATAATCTGCTTGTTTTAAGAACACGTCCTTCAACAAATGTGTTTCCAGACCTGTGTAAAAGATTTTCATGACTTAAAACAGAAAGTGGGAGGGGATGCTAAAATTATAATATACTTTGTTTTTGCTTTTGTGGTAATTTAATGCAAAAACTAAAGCGATACCGGTCTGCAGATGATAAAATTGATTGAAAGAAGGATATGGAGATAACGAACTGTATTCAATCCCAAAGTCCATAAAACAATACAAATTAGGAGGAGAGCAAACACGGACCTCCCATCAGAAGTGGGATCAGGTGCTATAAAGGAGTGAGCATCTCCTGCAGACCGGTCACGACCGCCATGTGCTCCTTGTCATGATCGGGAAATTTGACTCAATGATAAATTGTATTTGATGACAAGGTCATTGTATCAACCATAGATCTATCTAGAACTTAAGAAATGATGACTTTAAACGAGACTGCTGATATTCTTATTTCTTCAGCTTGCTTTTCAATAATTTACCTCGTTTTAGAAATTGTTCATACCTAGAGCATGCTCCTGCATATCGAATAAACTGAGAAATATATATCCCGTATGCAGGTGATGGAGGTATATTGCTGCATGAATAAGAAAAGTTGACGATAGAAAAGTTAAAGTCTTCATGTTTATCATATAGTTTGGTTGTTAGATTACAATTAACGTCTTTTTCAAGTAAAACATCCAAACATGAAACAGATGTGTCAGACTCTGTGGTATCTTTTGTCTCAAGCTCACTAGTATATATCCTATCTATTTAGGAATGGAAATTACCATTGTTAATTGACAATACGTCGTCGATATATCAAAATGTCGAGTTCAAGTCCACAGCAAGTGTTTTCTTCTTTTCACGCTGTCGCAGGCGGGCTGATTGGTCGCCACACAAAAGGAATACAAGGACTAAGTTCTTTAAATGTATCACATTTATTCGTCTTAATACATGTATAAAAGTTCTGGATTGGTATGCTGATAGGGTGGAATGGCTTCCTGGACCAATTTGGGATCTACAAAATTATTGTAAATTTTACAAATTATAACAATTGTAAATACTAAGTTGATTCGTGCTCATGCATATCATAATATCTAATGTATACTTTGCATTTTATTGCATACTGCATTTTACTGCACACGCAAGCATTTTACTGCAATACTCCACAAAATATTTATACGAAATATTTGTGTACAATGAACACGTACTTTAAACCATACATTGTAGCTACTACATACTATAATCAGACTATAATATACTCGTATACTATTAGCATACTACTGGTAGTTGAAATGATAGCAATACACACATTACTCAATCATGTAATTTACAACAAAGTTTAGAACTAAGGTCCTTGGCCCTTTCAGGAAACTGTATTAAATAAAACCTTTAAATGAATAAAACAAACTTACCTCAGAAGAGATGTAAAGTCTGGTCAAAAATACTTTATCTTTATGAAGAATACACTGTTAATACTCGAGCAAGTGAACTACGTCTGCTCTACTCAATTGCTACACCCAAACTGACCATATAACAGCAGTGGATTTAAAACCCGCCAAGTAAATTCTACTGAACACATAAAATATTATGCAACACAGTTATGGCATTTAAATAAGTTATTTTCATGGCGAAAAATTGTATGTTAAAATATATGGAACAATGTTTGGACGTTAATTGTGACACACGCATAAAATTTTGCACAAATTCTGCTTCATATGCTAATATCAGAGCGCAATTGGTATCCATGAGAATTCCAATAGATTTTTGTAATACCTGGTCTCCAAAAACCACATAGATATTGTCAATCAGAACCTCAAGCATCTCTTTGATGTCAACTTCAGAGTACTCGTGTGTGCGATCAGAATGTGTATTAACAATATAATTTAGAAAATGACATTTGACCAGATAAGTAAATTTACGAGTTCCAATTTTATTGAAAAAGCAGCTTTCAATGATATCAAAAAGCCTGGAATTTTATTTATCTTGGGGAATGGTTGTGTATAAAGTTCAGAAGTTGTGAGTAAAGGCTGTTGATTTTGGTAAAATGAATTTTTTGATTAGACAAACCATCGTCACATTATATAAATGTTGAAGAAACGAACATTTCATTGACGTTTATTGATTCTTTTTCAAAGCAATAATAGAAACAAAGGAAACCATGGAGACATCTAATGGAATATTTATACGGCACAATACATGAAACAAGACTTTGACATCGATGTTATCGATAAGAACTTAAGAAGTATGGGAAAAAAACTGAATAAGAAATTTAAAACCAGTAACTGCTGGAGTGTCAAGGATTGATTTCAGACTTTATGATCAAGATTTTGGAACATTGCTCAAGTTGCATCTTTTTAAACTGTATATGCGTTAAACATTTTTTTTTCTAATTGACATCTCATCAGTTAAAATAAGATATTCCTTGATTTTTGTCTTTTCCTTAAGAGGAGGCAGCAAGTTTTCCTATTTTTCAAATTAATTAAAGAAAATGGATACTACCAGGCAAAGGAAACTTTATATGCCAACACAACACAGTTTTGAACTTTTCTTTTTCTTTGTATAATTAAGAGTATAAATACGGGACCTGAGATTGATTTTATGATGCCTGTACACTGTTTCAGAATCAAACTTCTAGGAAAAGCGTTCAAGATAAATATATTTATTTCAAAAACTCAGAGACATTCATTCCACACTTCATAAAATGATCAATAATGTAAAAGCTACATTAAAAAATAAATTAATTGTACATGTACAGTGCGTAACAACTTAAGACAAATCTTTATTCTATTTATTGCGAAAGAATCAAACAAAAATGATCCCTTATATGAGCTATTGCCATTTATAACTTTGCTGTTAATGCCCCACACTTGTAAGACGAACTATCGAATAAATATTGGACCTTAACTGAAATGTATTCTATGAACTTTGAACTTGCATATATATTTCTTAGACCTGAAAGATTGAAGTCACTTTAATTTCTTTTTTATTTCTTTATCTTTTTAGACAGTTGTAGTTTCTTTGGTCGAATGAAATTTAAGAGTGAAATTCAAATATGAATAGATTATATTGATAATTTTGTAAAAAAAAAAAAAAAAAAATTATTTCTTACGAAAATTAGATCCACCAAAAATTATTTCCCATGCCTTCAAAAGTATTTTAACCAATGATATATTTGAACATTTTCATGTAATGTGATATCGACCAACCACGAAAGGAAGACGGTCATCAATCCTTTATCATGATACAACCGTAACACTTCTTATTATCTGAAACCAAAGAATATAAGAAAAACACTCTTGTATCGTAGTTAAGAGTCTTCCATTAATTTAGCTTCCATCAGACTTCTCACAAATATATGGAGTCTTGACAGAACATGTTCCATCATTCCATTCACCATTCATGAGTAGCTGAATACAGTCTTCCCCGTGTGGACTGTAAGGTTCAATTCCAAACCAGTTGGTGAAGTCTATAGACGTGTTCGAGTGGCTCCACTGGTATCTACCTTCCACTATTATATCATTACCTCCAGTCCAAGCAAAGCAACTAAGGTATATATCTGAAGGACACGTGTCTGAAATGTATGAACAGTGCAACATAGATTAACAAAGAACTTTATTCGGTAATAACCAATATTTGCCTCCCAAATCAAACTTTGATGGAGATACATTTAATTAAGTTCTTACACAGGGGAGTGTATGCTGACTTCAAAGCACTGACTATTTTCATAAGTAATGACGCCATATGTACATAATGACGTCACAAACATGGCGTAAATTTCAGTTTTTTTATGAATTCTACAGAAAAATGTACATATTTCGTCGATATCTTGAGTAAAAGTCACCGAGCGCATGTGTGTTCAGGATCAATATTTTGATATGTGTAGAATGATCAATGAAATATGTCAATATTGTTCCTGAACAAACTTGCTCTCTCCCTGTTGTCCTCTTTCTGAAAAAGGATATAAAATCGGACTAGTTTGTGACGTAAAAAAAAAAAAACAGAAATTGTGAATAAACTGCTTTGACACTTTAATATTTTCTATTAATTTATATTT
Source organism: Saccostrea cuccullata (assembly GCF_032062105.1). Classification (NCBI taxonomy): domain Eukaryota; kingdom Metazoa; phylum Mollusca; class Bivalvia; order Ostreida; family Ostreidae; genus Saccostrea; species Saccostrea cuccullata. The sequence goes on from NW_026940416.1 coordinate 6,497, forward strand.
TTCATACAATTGATAAAATTCAGCACATTTCAGGAAGTTTTCAAATTTGACTTTTGTGGGTGGCAAATATATGCAATATATTGCATATAGTTCTTTGTCAATAATACAGTTGAACAAAAGTTTAATATTTCAAATTAATCTAATGTATAATATAAGGGTCAACCATAAATTTTAATTCAATTTTGACTATATATAAAAATTGGCGTTAATGAAAGGTTTTGAAAACGCTTTTCAAATCGCTTTCATTTGTGGCTTTCTGTTTAATCTTTCCTTATTTTCTCATTCAGAGAGCTTCAGTTTTGAAGCTACTTTGGTAGAACCTTGAAATATGAATATATTAATTGTTTGGTAAACTTTAGAAATTTATTTCATTTTCAAAGATTACCACCCCACCCCACCCCACCCCCGCACCCCTCCTCATGCATAGCCTTGTTCCCTTTAGCATCCCTTTTCAGCACTTAAAAGTTCTTATCATTTAGATATAACAGATATCCAAAGTTTGGATATGGGCATCTTTGAAGATACCTATATACTTTGTCGATATGAACATCCGGAGTATCAAATTTGGTACCTTACAAGATTTATATTCTTCTTCAGTAACCTTTGACTTTACCTTTAAAAAGAAAAGCCTGGGCCAGCCAATCAGATTCTTCCTTAGTTTCTATTTCCACCAGATAGGAACATCTGACTTCACAATCATACTGGAAATAAATGTTGTTTTTAATAGATCATTTATTGATTGATTGATTGCATATCATTTAACTTCCAATTCGCGAATTTTTTACTTATGTAGACCTTCACTGTATGCTGATGAAGGGCTTCAAATTTAAATCTATGCTCGGCACTCAGGGCTATTGACCAGAAAAAGTTCTTTATTGTGCCAAAGCCTACAGTGACAACAGACCTATGTTTTCAAAGACCCGTGATTTTCTCTTCTTATACCGAGGGCCTGGCAACGGAACAATCACTACCTATGTTTACGTCTTAGATTTGAGAGGTGCCGCGAACAAGAATTGAACCATGGCCTCCCGATCACGAAGCGAACGCTCTACCGCAAGGCTACAGTGACCGGTGTTTCTTCCGATGGAAATTCTCTTGATGAAATACTTACAAGTATATGTATTTTCATTTAAGGATTTACACAAAGATTTAGTTTCTTCTCAAACATGTTAAATGAAATAAAGATATACCTTTGCTTCAATCCACGTGACCTCGGATTCGCCCCAAAAGTAACAATGAGTCTGATATTGCAACCATCCCGGCTCACAACCTGTTAATTATTATTTTTTAAAATAAAAATCTCATTTATATGAAGATGATGGATTTCAACATTGAATGCTTTTTGTGTATGCGGTTTATGCATCCTTTTTTTATGATCACAGCATTTTATGCCTGTATATAAACAAAACAAAAAAATTTACATTTATCAATATCAATTGAACATCTTAAATTATTGAGCAAAGAAACGCTAGGGATATGACACTCGTTTAGTAATCTTAAATATGGATGGCTTATAGAGAAAAAAGCTGTTACTAGTTTAGAAGATGATTTTGTTTACTGAAAGATGAGCATATATTGGGTACCTGAGAAAAATGGGGAAAATATTAAGAAAATGAAGATTGATTATATAAATTTCCAAGCCAGTTTTTGCGAAATATAAATATATAAGAAACATTCATTATAAACGCTATATTATATATTTACACCTCAGCCTGGAATGTTAATTTAGAAATTTGTAATGATGATTTATCAGTTACGAGAAAACATAACACAAAAAAACCCTCCCCATACATCAAAGAGCGTTGATACATTTAAAAAAAAACATTTAAAGATACCACATTTACAATGTTTGTATAATAGAAGTTAATATTTTATTCATATAAATTTTATTTGGACTTCACAATAAAGTTATTATAAATGCCAGTTTGTTAAGGCAGCACCTGGATCAGAATTCGGCTAAATAACACTTTTTTATAATTATGTAACACTAATAAATCGGAAAAGTCAAGGATAAAACTTTTGCTATGATTACGCATTGTATAGACTTCAATGGGACTTATACCACAGGGAGCACTTCACCACGACGTCATCACGTGACGTCTATAATTAGAAAATATGCCTTAATGAAAAAGTGAAAAGTTTAACACTACCCCGGGGATAATTATTTTCAATTTGTGTAAAACCATCTCTGTACCATGAAAAGTGCTGCTAGAATCCTACTGTCCTATTATAGAAATAATTATTCAACAATTTCGGACGAAACCTTCCCAAAATGTTTACATTTTGTTCATAACATCGAAAAACAAGAGGCCCATGGGCCACATCGCTCACCTGAAAAGCTTTGACTATTCTGTTCTTTACCAGATTCCCCCCATGTAATACATAATGCATCTACACTCTACACTGATCATAATTTAGACATTTTGAAATCTACACTACCCCATGATCCTTCCATGTGCACATAAGTGTCAGCTTTTCTGGCCCAGTGGTTCTTGAGAAAAAGATTTTCAAAGATTTTTCCTATATACTCAGTATTTCTATGTAAAACTTTGATTCCCTATTGTGGCCCCGCCCTTCCCCCGGGGGTCATGATTTGAACAATTTAGAATCTACACTACCCCAGGATGCTTCCACATAAGTTTCAGCTTTACTGGCCCAGTGGTTCTTGAGAAGAAGATTTTTCCTATATATTTCTATGCAAAACTTTGATTCCCCATTGTTGGGCACGCCCTTCCCCTGGGGGTCATGATTTGAACAATTTAGAATCTACACTACGCTAGGATGCTTCCACATAAGTTTCAGCTTTTCTGGCTTAGTGGTTCTTGAGAAGAAGATTTTTCTTATATATTTCTATGTAAAACTTTGATTCCCCATTGTAGCCCCGTCTTTTCCCCAGGGGTCATGATTTGAACAATTTAGAATCTACACTATACCAGAATGCTTCCACATAAGTTTCAGCTTTTCTGGCCCAGTGGTTCTTGAGAAGAAGATTTTCAAAGATTTTTCCTACATATTTCTATGTAAAACTTTGATTCCCCATTGTGGCCCCGCCCTTCCCCTGGGGGTCATGATTTGAACAATTTAGAATCTACACTACCTTAGGATGCTTCCACATAAGTTTCAGATTTTTCTGGCCCAGTGGTTCTTGAGAAGAAGATTTTCAAAGATTTTTCCTATATATTTCTATGTAAAACTTTGATTCCCCATTGTGGCCCCGCCCTTCCCCCGGGGGTCATGATTTGAACAATTTAGAATCTACACTACCCTAGGATGCTTCCACATAAGTTTCAGCTTTTCTGGCCCAGTGGTTCTTGAGAAGAAGATTTTTTAATGACCCTATTTTTGTCTTGCCTTGATTATCTCCCCTTGTGATGGGACTTGGCCTTTTGTACCCAGTTTGGTCAAAATTGGCCCAGTGGTTCTTGAAAAGAAGTCGAAAATGTGAAAAGTTTACAGACGGACAGACAGACGGACAGACAGACAGCTAGACAGACGGACGGACGACGGACAAAATGTGATCAGAAAAGCTCACTTGAGCCTTCGGCTCAGGTGAGCTAAAAATGCATCAATTCCCGTAAACCATACCATTCTAGCAGCACTTTCCAAAAACAAAAGAATAAAAGCTTTAAATAGAAACAAAAATTAAGTTTCAAGGTATGCAGCGTAGTGTTGAACTTTTGCATCTTTTTTGTTACGAACGACAGAGGAAAGGCTGATCGGCAAGTAAACACCCTACCTGCTTTAATTTTACGAAGAAATTGCAGAATTATATTACCATACCTTATTCATACGCTTTATCCCCACAAGAATCACACATGATATTCATTCTAAATGCTTTTAAACTCCATTTCTTTGTGTTTCTTTACATCAATTCTCGTTACGTTTCACTTCCACTCTACTACTGCATGATAAACAGTTATGACGTCATGGGTTTGGTATGTAACCCCTGCGATACCTACAGAGGCCCAGGGACGACAAAAGTACGTTTATATTATGCCTCTGGATATTTTGATTCATTTTTACGACCTCAAATCAATCTTAGATATCGATTTTAAGAAATTGTCATCTCTAAACCTCACGTCATATTGCTTACTATGACGTCATATCATTTAGGCAAGTAGAATATTTGGTTGTAACCTTAAGTGGAGACAGGGAACATGTCACATGACTAAAAAGACATATTACGTCATAATCAGTGGTGATATACATGTTAAACGTTGTTAAAATCAACAATTCTTGTGTAATTTAATTCTAAATTCTAAAATTGTTTTTTAAGTTGTAAGTTTTTTAAATTGCATTTAATTTTAGAAATTATTATTAATAAAGTTTGTAAAGATGTTGCCATCATTTAGATATTGTGAAGTTGCCCAATCCACACAGTTGTTTCTCTTTACTATGCAGTCTGACGTTAGTGACGTCATATACGTATTGTTTGAATTCTCAGTGCAGCGAGATCAAGTACACGCACCGTCATGATCAGTTTTATTTCATAATTAAACAGGTCACAGTCAATGTATCATGATAAATTTCTGAAGCAGATTTTTTAAATTAATATTTTTTCGTGTTTATTAGCAGAGCTTCTCTTATTTAGATAATTTTGAATGTTTATGTTTTCGTGTGACGTCACAATTGATTTCCCGTACTCGAAAAATACAAACGTGAAGCGTTTTTATCAAGCATACGTCTAATTCAACGATGTCCTGTGCGATATTGAGGTAAGCTTCACCCTGTGATATTTATGCAGTAAATAATTACGATGAAGGACTGACATTCAATCGTAAATTTAGAAATATTTATTGACAGAATTTTTTCCAAATGAGGTTTCTGTCGTTGAAGCTACCTTGAAAAATGGAGAAATTATCCCACCCAAATACTATATAAAATTAAAACATTTGCTTTCAGATAATTTAAACACTATGAATATTATGAAATATTTGAGTATATAGTGTTGTCTATCATATTTATCGTTTGTGCGTAAAAATTTGCATTATGGACTCCGTTATGGGCCAATAAACATGAAGTATCTAAACTCCATACAAACTCTAAACAGGGCGGTATTTGTGGAGCGATATCTTTTAAATAAGTCAAGAAATACCATGACAGGACCGTTTTAAAACGTTAAGTACATATTAAATTAGTAAAATAAAAAATACGAAAAAAATTCATTGACAGGATTTTTTTAGCTAAAGGTCCTGTTCCTCCTTAACCTACCTGCGAAAATTTAAAGGTTAAAAAGGGCAATGATAAAGAGGTAGAATTCTGAACAGTAATTGTCAATGTTTAGAATTATTAATATCATAATCATTTTAAATGAATTTTTTTTTCTTAAATGTTTATCAATTTATGCATCCATTTTTTTTCGCATCGTGAGATTAAACAATATTCTTCATCTCTCAGCAGAGGTTTTACATCGTGATGATAATTAGGGTCAAATGCAGCGCTGGTACATGTATATACTTTACCTGTTTCATTTCTACTAAAAGTAATGTCTATGGATTTGAACGGAGTTAGTTGTGGAATGTATGTCTGTTAGTCAGATTTTGTGTGCTTGTCAGTA
>NW_026940417.1:0-12128 GCF_032062105.1 Saccostrea cuccullata
CTTCACTTTATCATAGAATCTTTCAGGATCACTGTTTATTTTCACAATCATATAAGTGTTTGGTTGATATTTACACAAGGTACAGGAGTACCTTCTTTTAGAAGGGAGGGGAGTGTAGTGTGGTGTGAATGTGTAAGGGAACGGATGTATATGGAACCGCTTGTAAGTGCGCATGCGTGAGAGAGTTGTCGTCTGTTGGTCGAAGAGAACACGTGGTTTGAGAAGACTGAGAGAGAGAATATCTGTTCTGCTTGGGTATATTTGTGAGTGTAATATGTGCTCCAGATTAAACATATGTGAAAATTACCTCGGTCGTCAGTTGGTTTAATCTTGCATAGGTTATATAACACTTCAGTGTGATTAAACAAGAAAACACCTTATTCATGGTAGTAAGTCACATCTAATCACAAATAATGGTATATTCTCTCTCTCTCTCTCCAAATTGCAAGATCACGTCGGGATGACAGATGCAGATCATCAAATCTAGCCTAATTTTTCATATCTTGCTTCAACGAGATAAATAGGCTAAAATAAAAATGTAATAAATATGCATAGACATAAAAGTAGATTTAGGTCTATGAAAGATTTTAATGTTTGGGATATTAATACGTTTGCTGACAAGCTCAATGTATCAACTAGAGAACGTATCGAATCGACTAAGAAATATAAACCTCGTGCAGATGATAAGGGTATATTAATTGCTTCGAAAGAAAATGGAAGTTCATAAAAGAAAAGTTTCGTATGAACATTGTGTGATGAAACAAATATATCAACAGTCTCGTTTAAAGTCAAGTAAATTTATTGTCAGGTAACCACGTTTTTTACCAATTGTTACATTATTTATACACTGAATTGACGACGGATTTTTTTCGTTATTTCCTGATCATGACAACGAGCAACGGCGGGTGTGACCGGTTGGCAAGGGATGCTCACTTCTCCATGGCACCTGATCCCACCTCTGATGTTTCGGAGGTCCGTGTTTGCTCTGCTCTTATTTTGTATATTGTTTAATGGACGTCGAGATTGAATACTGTTCGTTATTTCCATATCCTTCTTTCACATTGTGTTTATTATAAAGATTTATTGTCAGGTAACCATTAACATCTTTTTCTAGCGGAAAATCCAAAGATAAAACAGATACACCAGACACTGTGATATCTTTTATTTCAAGTTCACTGGGGTATAGTGAGTCGACATATGTATGGAAGTAACTTTCATTAACTGATGATACATAGTCGATGTATATAAATGTTGGAATGAAGGCCAAAATAAATAATTTCTTCCTATTATGAACACGTATTTTTTAAAAACTTTTTCACATAAATATAAAAATAGGTTTGCTAATAACAAAGCGTAGTTGGTACTCGTGAGAATTCCATTAGATTTGAAGACCTGTCGCTAAAAAAAATACATAGATACGAGAACTGTCAATCGGAAAATCAACCTTTTTATAACAACTTTGAACAGATTAATTATGGAACATTAGAATGCTTAAAACAATAATTTTTCAAACCAATGACAAGAAAGGTAAAATTACGAGTTCCATTTTTATTGAAAAAGCAGCTATCTATGAACCCTGGACTTTAATTCGTAAGTTTTGATGGTATAGCTTTGGTGAGATTGTCTAAAAGTGATATATATCCATATCTGATTTACTCCCTTTCTAAGACTTATTATAATTATTCCTAACGGTCAGTTATATATACAAATTTTCATTTATTAAAATATTTGTAAGTTAGGGATTATTGATTTTAGCATGAGTTTTATTCAGTGGGTAGCCATATAACATCACTGGGCCAGGTTGAGGGGGCGTGTCCCTTCATATCCAGTCTGACCGCCCCCGAACCCCGGAAAGCATGCGGCATAAACCCCCACGTGCTAAATAATGATAAAAGTATCTCTCCACTTCGTTGCCCTTTATGTGTTTCCCATGCTAGCACTATTGCACGTGTCCGTTTATTCATCAAGAGGTATTTGCTTCCAAGGAGCACACTGTGTTCACTTCCGTCTGTGTCTATTTTAACCAGCAAGTTTCTATTAGAAAGTGTTAGTATTCTGTCTACAGTGATTATATTTTCGCTATGTTTGTCTTCGTTAAAAGACATAACCTCCTCTCCTACAGAATGGTATACAATCCTTACAGAATCTGTCGCTCCATTTTCGGCGATAGACATACACAGTCCTCGGACATTATCATAATCCGACTCCACAGCAATCACATCATGACCATTTCGCGCCATACGTAATGACGTCACTCCAATACTTGCCCCAATGTCAATAAAAACAGTTGAAGGGAAATTTTCCAAGTACACTGAAATATAATCATCTACTTTCATTGAAAATTTGTAACTCAGGTCTACCATTTTTCGAGAAAGACTATCATTTTCCTCTTTTTCCAACGCCATAAATAACGAACGGCGTTTTCCCAGAATGCAGTCTATAGGACACCACGTTAAGTGGAGGCCGTGTCGGGTCACAAACGTCTTCGTTCTCTACCCACTCTCCGCGCCACTGTAACACACGTGACTTTTTGGATTCGTCCAACATGCCCCTTACTCGACCTAACATGAGCAAGTTTGCACTTCCACTTATGTTAAGAGTCTGTCTAATTTTGCTCACTTTTCTCTCATCGAGAAAAGTAACAACAATCGCAACCACAAGCAACACAAACACTATATATGTAGTGTACCGACACAATCTCAACAATTTTGAAGGGATCATAGTGTATCTTGGTGTTAATTCCTTATTCCTAGTGTTGAGATAGTACTAATATTACAAACATTGCTCACACCTTTTAGACGGGTAAATTTCCATGGAATAAAACGAAACAAGTAAAACAATCCGTAAACCAACTCAGAATTGTTATGGTCATCTACCTGCCTTGTTTAGCACGGCGAAACGGTGTACACTCCACAGACCTATAATCGGATGTAGATTAAAACTACCGGAAAAGACCATATAAAGCTGTATTGAAATTTAAATGTCCCAACTTTTTAAGGGAAGTCCACAACTCTTTGAAATTGTCAATTTAATGTTTGGTATGTTGCTCGATTTAATTACCATTCATGTAAGTGAACTATTGAGACATATTCTATCACCTATATATGTACCATTTCAAAATAAATATTTGGATAAAATACAATGGCTTGACTTTTTTGGGGTCACAATTGTTCAGGTCCGTTTGTTAGGAAGACACCACCCATTAAATCAAGGCCATTTACAATATAATTTTATTTCAGTCACAGTGACTGATTTTCATGAAATTCCCTTCGACTAAACAATTTAGAGTCCATTTGGCTTTTCAAATAGTTAATATTAAAGGTCAAGACGATTACAACTGCCTTGCAGCACCTCTACACATACAGAACGCCGAGACAGTAATATAATAACTGGATTGATTTCCTTGGCCCCAGGGTCAGGCGTCTGGTTTTAAGGAGGTGCTATATAGATAATGTAGTGAAAATGCATTAAGTTTTTGAAAATCTTCTCTGCTCCTGGGTATTAAACAAACTAACTACATGATGAGCAAGGGTGCCTTTTCCAAAATTGTGAATTTCATGGTCTCAGGGGCTGTAGTATCATGGGGTATATAAATAATATTGCGAAAATGCATTAATTCTTTGAAAGTCTTCTCCTCTGCTCCTGGGTATTAAACAAACTAACTACATTCATTGTTATGATAAGCAAGGATGTCTTTTCCAAATTCAGACCTTAAATGTAAAGGAATATTCTTCTCAATAGCAATAATATTTTATTATAAAAGATAAAAATTACTTTATCATTCTATCCTTTGGCATGATTTCCTTATCCAGCATTGTAATTTTTCGGCGCTATATTTCTTTAAAACCAAGGCATGTTGGGAAACTTTGAAGATACTTAAGAAATATACCCATTTTAAGAAAGCAATTTGAATGTTTCAACTAAGTAGTATCAAAGAAAAGCTCGATTAATTTAGTTTGTAAATACCTAAGGTAGAATCATACAACAGATGTAACGTCCTTCCATGTAACGATGTAACGTCCTTCCATGTAGTCCCGTGGGGATCCGGGTTAGAATAGGTCCTCAGTACCCCTTTGCTTGTCGTAAAAGGCGACTAAATGGGGCGGTCCTTCGGATGAGACCGTATAAACCAAGGCCCCGTGTCACAGCAGGTGTGGCACGATAAAGAACCCTCCCTGCTCAAAGGCCCTGAGTTCCAAGCATAGGCCTAAATTTGCAGCCCTTCACCGGCAGTGGTGACGTCTCCATATCAGTGAAATATTCTGGAGAGGGACGTTAAACAGTGTACAATCACTCAATCCTTCCATGTATTAATAAGGTCACCTTTAAAACATCGACTTTTAAAGAATATGAACCTTTGACATAGGATATTTAATACATACTAGGCTTATGTCTTGTACTGAAGTTCGATAATGTTCAGTTTTATTGCTTGCAAGATAATTGTGACATTAATTTGTGCGAAAAACGACGTGAGCTGAAAAAGTTTGCGGAGCTGTATTAAGAAAACAGAGGTGATGAGAATCAACAACAAACAAGAGGTATCTATTCAGTTAAATGGGGAGAACATCAAAAAAACCGACATATTGACTTATCTGTGGAGTATCGTAAACAAGGACTGTGGTGCAGATGACGACGTCAAAAGCCGAATTAACAAGGCAAGACATACTTTTAATACCCTCCGACAAATCTGGAATTCTAAAGCACTCTCCATCAACAACAAAATCAGGATTTTTAACACAAATGTTAAAGCAGTTCTCTTAATGGTTCCGAGACCTGGAAGGTAACTAAAACCATCAACAACAAACTACAGTCTTTCATCAATAAATGTCTCCGCAATATCCTTAATATCAGATGGCCTGACACCATATCAAACAAAAAGAAGAGAAAATGAGTGGGATAAGCCACACTTTACGCAAATCCTCAAATAACATTACAAAACAGGCTCTGTGTGATTTGGAATCCACAAGGAAAGAGGAGGGTTGGGAGACCGAGGCAAACCTGGAAAGGGTCCGTAGAAATGGAGGAAAAGGAGGCTGGTTTTACCTGGACCCAATTAAAATGCATCGCCAAAGTCCGATGGCGCGGTGTGGTTGTGGCCCTATGCTCCCTGCGGAGCGAACAGGAATAAGTCATGTAAGTCAACATATGTCTTTTGGTCTTAAACAAAGGTTTTGTAAATGAAAATAAGCATGTTGATTTCTTCTTCCAAATACGTGTACTCCCGCTCGCAATATATATTTTCACAACCAGATGTTTTGTTCCTGGTCTCAATTGATTTTTTTCCCACAAGCATAGCAATGACTGAGCTTTTGTTTGAAATAAATAAATTACTTCAAATTCATTGACATCTTTCTCTATATCATCAAGTGCCTGTAGAGTTTCATCTGTTGAAGAATCTAGAACCATTGACTCTCTATTCTGCTGAACAATAGAGGATTTCCTATTTCATTTGATTTCTTAAAAATTATCATACAATGTGGGCTCTTGTATGAATTTTCACTCGAGGAATGCTGGACAAAAATGCCATCAAAAATGGAGCTTTCACGACCGAGTTTGCAATAAGAACGGCGTCTGGGTCTTTGTCCATATTTCTTTAAGCATCTCCTTTGGAAGAAAGGCGAAGTCCATATCATCAACGCTAACTGACAAACTGTTCTCCGCCCCTGTCTGTGATGCAGTCTACTTTTAGAAATACCAGTCTCTGTAGTATTAACTGATGTTTATTGTGTAGTTGATTCAGTATTGGATATATCACACAATGGTGACATCCAAATTCTCTTGAGAGCATATCGGCGCTCGTTTGTTAGGGATCCACTTATGACGATTTTTTCGCAAATGAGCATGACTCTCAGCTATTTTGTACGGGCCATTTCCGTAAATTGCCATTTCAAACTCTTGTTGCTGTGACGAAACATATTCTTTGATATAACAGTAAGCTACTGGAAAACTCAATTTATTTAAGCGGCCAAGCCAGTCTTTTACATTGTTGTTCGTACTTTCTACTTGGTTTGTAAAAAAAAAACAAAAAACGACAGGTTACCCCGCCAATCTCGTTATTCGCTTTAAACAATTCAGTTTCATACTTAACAAATTAATACCGTGCAATGAAAAACTTGCTGTAGGCAATTCCATGTTGCCCTTAGGCCCATCAGTTTTCTGTCCAGTTCCTGCTTCGAATTTGATTGACTGTCTATAAGCCTCTTTACCTGTATCTTTAACAAATATGTCCGATAACAAATGATTTATGGCCGCATCTATCGCTCCGAAATGAGATTTTAATTTCCTTTCAATATTGTCTTTCTTGTGACTAGAACATAATTTTTGAGCGTGTGAAAATAGATATGAATAGCATTCATCATTGCCTCGTGTACCGATTGCTTGAAAAGTCTTAAGATTTGGATTCATTCGTAAGAGTGAGCAGAAAAACACTACGAAATTCTTTGTCGCTTTTTCCGTATCTACAATTATTATACTTTCATGTTAAATACTAAAATCTGATTGGTTTAGACGCAGTTAACAATCCGTTCTATTACCCTCAGCCTTAGCAACGCATGTGACAACGGGTAACACAACAGTAATGCCACATGCGTGGAAATTATTCGCGTACGGTTCATCGTAGAATTCTCAAAACGTCAGTTGCGCCAATGCAGAAATAATGAAACTTTCTATGATAAAAGACTCTCAGAGTATCAAACAAACAACAAGAAACATATTGACGCAAGCGTCAAAAATCGGCCGCAAACCAATTTATATAACTGTTGAAATTATTTTAGAAACTGAAATTTGCTGGGTTTTTTTTTTAATTTCTTATATTTTTCTGTTAAAATATCCTCGTGACATGAAAAAAAAAATGCATGCGACAATGCCGATTTTCTTCATGAATAATGCATGTACAATATTACATGTATAGGCAATATGAACTGTGCATAGTCCTCTGCGTCTCTGCACTCTGTTTGGTACAACTTAACGAACTCTTGTGAGTTTGCTGTTTAAGTAGTTTTTACATAAAACGTACAAAACTAATTGTTTAAACTTAGCTATAGTTTTACCTTAATAAAAACGCAACAAATATATAATATGTGGGGCTCCTCGCTCTCTCTCTTAGAGGATGTTACACCCCCCCCCCCCCCCCCCCCCGAACTCCTTCTAGATCCACCACTACATTAACTTCTCTTTCAATCTCTTTGTTTTGGTGTTGGCGGGAAAGTGTTTGGCACATTGTAAAACGCGCTCTATCCTAGTCTCCTGGACGAACATGTCGTAATATTCTTTGCTTTAAAGAAATCAATATTTCATAATATTTTTGAAAAAAACATCTATAGGAAATGTTTAAATATACACTTCATTTCAAATAAATACAGCAGCTCCTGTTTTAAAAAGAGAAAGTAAAATTGTTGATTTACAACGCGGTCTTTGTTTTAGACTATGCCTAACACTCGTACCAATTTTCTCCGCACTTCAGTTATATCAGAGTTTGATTGGATGAAATATTTACCTCATTATTTATAAAATTTAATTTTACGATTATTGTGCTTTTTCTAAACATTTAGACAATCTTTGTTTAATATTGACTCGCCAGCGATATGAATATGATGAATGTTGAATATTTTTATTTAAATTGTTAACTCCGCAGAAACGCACAGCGACTTAAAACTTTCATATCATATAACCGACCGCCTCCTGGCGGCCGGTAATAAAAAGGTCAGTAAATCTATTTAGAAGTAGCGAGGAGTTTGAAAGCTTTCTAAACGTGAACGTAAAGATGATCGACGATTTTTTTTTTTTTTGCTGACTTAATTTAAGAAGACATTCAGTATAATAAAATAAATGGTGCCTGTTTTGGAGGGTAACAGTTGAAATTGACACCCCAAGGAAAACCATTGTCAACCGACGCGTCAGCATATATATATATTATTATAACAGTAACTTGATCCGAAGGGTCGTATCACGTCGAGTTGACAGGCGCGGATCATCAGATCTAACGAGACGCGAAGCGTCGAGTTTGATCTGATGATCCGCGCCTGTCAACGAGACGTGATACGGCTCCTCGGATCAAGTTACTGTTATAATGATAAATTTATTATATACCCCCTTATAACTAGCTAAATATAGCAGAATAAAACTTTAGAGATCAATTGTAAAATATTTATCCATAAAACAAAGCATAATAACAACATAATAACAAGGGACTTTTTAACGCGCAAGAAAAATAACGTCATGTTTTTGCGTACTACGTCATCAGTTCCAGAGAGTGGTGATATGGATTCAGAAAACCACAGTGTGGTGATCCGGAAAATCAGATCAAACTCTGTAAAATTAACAGTAACAGAAACAAGGAAATTGATGGGTATATAATAAAAAAGTGTTCCATATCTTTGAATTGTTTTTCTGAGGCGAGGATGTATTGTATGGAAGTGCCATCAATAGTCAGATCATATGAACAAATGCGCTTTCTTGGCTTAGCAAGTGCGTAAAATCGTCAACATTTTAGCAGCTGTTTTTGTCTTAGCTTAGAATATTGTATATCTGTTGAAGGTTGCAAGGTTTTGATGCTGCGGATGATGAATGCAGGGGTCCTCCTACTACATCAATCTTTTTTAAAAAACATTTTCTTGGTTTTACATCTAAGGGCTCTTGTTTTATTATCCCCTCGCGCAACTAGTTGCGGAGGGGATATAGCATCGCGAACGTGCGTATGTATGTGTGTGTGTTAGTGTGTTCGTTACCTTGTGGGCAAGATTGACAGAGAACCTTTGCATTAACAACTCTCAGCGTTTACATACTTGTGTGGCAGTATAAAAGGACGAAGCCTATTTATTTTCATGTTCAGTGATGAAATATTTCTAAAGATATCGCATTTTCACTCTCTCGAAACCCTGACATTTTATGTACGAGTTGACAATCATTTCCGCTAGGGAACCAGTTTAAAAGCCGTGTCGAGTCTGTGGGAACCAGATTAAAAGAATTTGATGAACGTCACGGTTTCATTACCAAATTCCAACAGGTGTCTGGGAATTTGGGGTCCACGTTAAATTGAAAGTATGTGTGTGTGTGTGGGGGGGGGGGGGGGGGGGGGCTAAACCAACAAAAAAGGTAAACCCCAATTTTCAATGCATAGAAATTGTCTATATTTGCAAAACAGTGTGAGGCTAACCCCCCACCCCCCGGGTCCGACGGCTATGCCACAAGTTCAAATAAACTCTCGACGTACATTGTTATTTTTCATTACGAAAAAAATCCATATTGCCTTGAACTGTGAAATATACTAATTAGGTAGGTGAATAATTAAAAATTACTGAAACTTGTAGCATACGTGATATGTTTCTACTATAGTATAGGTATAAGGGAAACTGCCCAATTACGTATGCATATTATGCCCCCATCCCTCCCAACTTGCAATTTGATTTTTGATAAAAATAGACACCCCACCCTCTATAATTTTGTTAAAGAAATAAATAGAGTTGAAAAAAAAAACAATTTAATACCTTATATTAAACTTTACCACCCAAAATTAGGTATCAATGTTTTGTACCCCCTCTAACCAAGACGCTTTGCACTTTGCATTTTGTAAAAAAAAAATTGGATCAACAACAACACTCCACTAATTATTTTGTCAAAAGTAAGGGAGTTGATCCTTATGTTGCGGGTTTGAATCCCACTGTGGGACGTGGAGACTGGTCCTTCGAATGAGACCTGTAAACCAAGGGTCAATGTCCCAACAGATGCTGGTACAAAAAGATCCCTCAATGCGCAAAGGCCGTCAGTGCCTATTATAGGAAAAAAAGAGCAGCTCTTCACGGGCAAGCCTTCATATGAGGAAAATATTTATGAGAGGGACATTAAAGAAGATACCTTGTATACTATCAATCTTTAACATGTTTAACGTCCCCCTAGAGAATTTATCTCTCATGAGATATTGCCATTACTAGTGATGTTCCTGCCGCGAGGTGATGCTCCGCTTAGCGGTGCCCTTGTTTTTTTTCTAAAACATCGTGACTTGTCTGTAGAAATGGTACGTCGATTTGGTGGAGAGCTGCAAATTTAGACCTATGCTTGCCACTTACGGCCATTGAGCAGCGAAGGATTTTATTTTCGTACTAGCACCTACGTTAACACGGGACCTTGATTTATATGTGAAGTTTCATCCGAAAGACCGGTCCCCACGTCCTGCAGTAGGATTTGAACCGCTGACGTAAGGATGAAGTCCTTACTACAACTCGACAACAATCGCTCTGACCACTGCTCAACACTGGCATCTGAACAAATTAATTATGCAAGGCAGCTGCAAAATTAAGCATTTCAAATACTAGTTTCCCCGTGGGGATCCGGGTTAGAATAGGTCCTCAGTACCGCTTGTCGTAAAAGGTGACTAAATGGGGCGGTCCTTCGGATGAGACCGTATAAACCGAGGCCCCGTGTAACAGCAGGTGTGGCACGATAAAGATCCCTCCCTGCTCAAAGGCCGTAAGTGCCGAGCATAGGCCTAACTTTGCAGTCCTTCACCGGCAATGGTGACGTCTCCATATCAGTGAAATATTCTGGAGAGGGACGTTAAACAGTATACAATCAATCAATCAAATACTAGTTATTATTTCCACAATCGTTCTCCTATGTACGAATCTATGCAATTTTTAGCCGGGCTCATTGCTCGTAGAGCAATGCCCAGCTATTGCGACGGTGAGCAACAGGAAATGCTGCTTCTTCACCGCCAAATTGAGTTTACGAGTAAAAATATAGTGCGTATACGCCCAGCCGCTGTTGAGAAAACAAAATCCATTCAAACACCTTAAGAAATAGTAAATCGAATATTTTTATCAAAATATTAAATTGTTTAATATTTTTCCTGGCTCCTTTGACTAATATTTTACAAAGCAATTCAAAAGGTGCGAAAGGTTTTCACCAGGTATCCCTGTCTGCGTCATATTCTATAAATAAAGGTTGTACTATCAGGCTAACACAAGTGCGGGGAACATCATTAATGACTTGATGCAAAACTCCCCGCTGAGGACACATCAGCGCAGAGTCGTTTGACCTTATTTAATCTTGCTGCATCGGTGTTTATTTACTTCTGTTGGTATATAAAACCGGTTACCCCGAAATGAGACATGTGATAAATATTTTACGTTGTTAATTTCTAGCTATATTTTAATTTAATTTTTAAAACTTTTTAATACTATACATGCCATTGAGATATTTTTGTTTGTAACATATCCTCTAAACGTCTGAACTTGATTTTAAACTGTCACCACGGTCCTTGTTCATTACCCTGTAAATGAGCCCGGCTTTCAGTACTTCTGAGTACTTTGATTACATTATGAAGTAAAAATGGATATCTATATATTCTAAAGCTTAGACGTTCCCTGATAGGTCCAGACAGAATATTGCCTCTTGAATATCACATTATAAATGTACTGTGAATTCACTGATTTAACTCCTGTTGTTTTCGAGATGGATTTATGTGCTCCACGAAAAATATATCACATACATATTTTTTACTCCTCAATTCTTTGTCAACAAAGAATGGAGGCATACAAGGCGAGACAATCACCCGCTCTGAGAAAAGACATTTCTCATTTCTAAATGTTCATGAAAAGTTATATTTTTCAAAATTATATGGTCAATTTCATCTTTTACACATATAATTCTGTATTTTATCGTTTTAATATTTTACATTATTAATTTGTTTTTCACTCATGTTTTTAAGTTGTGAAAAAAAAGAGAAAAAAAGATTCACGTATGATTTGAACTCTCTCCATCGCACAGGTTTTTTTTCTCGCAAGAACAAAGGCGTTAACCACAACGCTAGGAAGTATATGTGTTATCAATGTCTTTCAGTGTCATTTAAATAAACGGGTTTGTTGAAGCGTATACGTAAATTCTTTTCAGAAATGTTCGATTTTCATATAGAATGGGTTCAGATTCAATTTTTAGCTCTACTGGTCAGAGACCAGAAGAGCTTATGCGATAGTAATGCGTCCGGCGTCCGTCCGTCTGTCCGTCTGTCTGTCTGTAAACAATTTTTCAAAATGCTACTCCTCCTACAGTTTTGATCTGATTTCAATATAACTTGGCATATAAGTAGACTACACTAAGATACATAATTTTGTGTATCGGATTTTGATTTCGAC
>NW_026940418.1:0-11944 GCF_032062105.1 Saccostrea cuccullata
AAGTTAAGCATTGGGAATGAAGTAAAATGTATGATTGTTTAACAAATACCTTAATCTAAACGGGGGAATACAAAAAAAACAAGAAATAATTACAACCTAGGCCAAGAAAATAGCGTTGCTATAAATTGAAGGTTTTAACAATGTATGATTGTGCTCTCTGACAATGTACTAAATAAAAGCTACCTTTTCATGCCCTCAATTTCCTTGGAGATGATGTCCAGTTCTTTGATGGCTGAAGAATCGGCCACATGTCCATAAGGTCCGGCAGTCACTCCATCCTGTAAAACACCCAGCAAATAATTACTTCTTGTAGATTAACACTAGATTTTTATCACCTTATAATAAAAATCAGTTTTTTAATGAGTTAATAATGCAAAGCATTTCCTTTAAAATTCAAAAATATTACAATTTCTAAAAAAATTTAAGTGTAAATTAAGAAGCCTTTACTCACCGTAACACCAAATTGTGTGGTGTCGGCACTACGCTTGGGTCGCATGGAGGGGGGCATCATCTCTGGAGTGAGGGTGGCTGGAGGATCCACCCCCTTTAGTTTCTGTTGTACGAGGTACATGACCAGGGCGAACTGTTCCGTGTTTATCTTCCCACCCTGTTGGTGTCACTACAAAGTCCTTAAAGACAGATTTATATAATGAATCAAGGAGGCATCACTTTAACAGAGATAGCTAGGTTCATTATCATTGCATAAAATATGTAAAATTCTCTAAAAATAAGTACATAAACCAGCTTCAATTTCATACTGGTTGCAAAGAGCTAGGCTCACTAACTCCATAAAATGGCCCTGTCCTTATATGTTTTCTAACAAAGTCACAATGTTCCATTTCAAACATCAGTACAAAGTCAAGAGACTTAGTGCTTTTAATTCCAATAAAGTTTTCTTTGAGAGTTCAGGTATAGCAAAATAGGCTTTGTGAAATTGCAATATTCTTGAATTTTGAAGAAAATGGATGAATTTGAGCATCTTCAGCTAATAATTAAATTATTACATATAGCCTGTGCATGAGCTAATTTTGACTAATGTATTTCTTTTCTTCTGTAACAACAAATGGCTGGGACTGGTCAGCTGTCTTATACGCAGACACTTGGAATAATTTCTATTCTCCCTAAAGGCAACAAGCCAAGGGAACACTTAAAAAATTGGAGACCAATTACATTACTGAACATTACTTATAAACTTCTATCTAGTGTTTTAGCCAACCGAATAAAACTAATCCTGTCACAAATAATACATGAAAATCAAAAAGGGTTTCTTGCTGGTAGATATATTCGTGAAAACTCCAGGTTATTATATGATGTTATTATATAGTCTATTTTATAGTCCCTATATAATCTATACAAACGCAAACAGTTCATAACACTACATATTCACCGGATTTTAGGCCGTATTCACCGGAGGGTCAATGCGCGTGCAACGGCATTGTGACGTCACAATCAAAACATCGAAAAACGTTGTAAACAATGGTTGCAACGGCCGCAGCGAGCTACGTATCTGAGCGGGAAAACAATTATTCAACCCTATTTCAGGATTATTTTATAACATCTGGACGTTTTACACATAGCGAAACTCGAAAGGGAAAACACGGAGGTTACAAACAGTAATCTGGAAGATTTTTTTAATTTTCAACAATGGAAGATCGCATATGTAAATCGTGTCGTCATACAGCATTCAATGTCTTATTTATTCAAATCCCGACTATATAATAAAACAATTATGGACTCTTTTGGTGTTGAATATGGTTTGTTATTCACCAGAAAAATATACATATTGTACTCGGCGTCGCCGCGGGGAATATGAATATTTTTGTGGTGTATAACAAACCATATTAACACCAAAGATCATAATTGTATATTATTCACTATTGTAAAGAAAATGATCACCCAGGTCAGATCCTTTTAATTGATTTTGAAAAAGCATTCGATTCTATATCTTGGAGATTCATTTTCAAAGTACTAAGATTCTTTAATTTTGGTGAAAATTTTTTAAAATGGACAAAGATTTTACTTAAGGAGCCTAAGTTATGCGTTATCCAAAATGGGTTTTTTTTCATTTTTTTTTCCAAATGGGACGAGGTTGTAGGCAAGGTGATCCTATTTGACCATATTTGTTTTTACACTGTGCAGAAATAATGGGAATTATGATTAGAAATAATAAATTGATAAAGGGCATTGTTATTGAAGGTAAGGAATATATATAGGATCTCCCATGGTTTGTGGTTTGATATGATTTTTATCCAACGAGTTGTGTGTTTTCTATCCCCGAGCCTTGGCGAGGGATAGAAAACACACAACAAGTAAATAAAAATCATATCAAACCACAAATCATGGGAGATTGAATGATTTTTTTATCACATATTTTTGTTCACTATAAATGTGTATTTTGTCTTTATTTCTAATTCAACAAACCTTTTCGGTTACCTCGGACCAAATAACGTAATAAATAATATTACGCTGTATGAAAGAGTTCGTATAAAAATCAAAGAAAGAAAATATTTCAGCGCTATTTGTTTTTTAATTCATGAATGAAAACTTGTTAAAATATATCAAATAAATTGAAATTTGACAAATTTAGTCATTCTCTCCATCAAACACATGTATTTGTTTATTTACATTACGTCACGCGGCGTAGAAATACATAGTGTGGATAGAAAACGATATCCAATGAGCTATATCCACGGGATAAAGGACTAAATATGTGATAAAAACTATTACAATATGCTGATGATACAGTTTTGTTGATGGATGGCTCAGAGGAATCCATCAAATCAACTTTATCTTTAGTTAATCAGTACTCCAAATTCTCTGGATTGAAACCAAATTATGATAAAACACAATATATTAAGATCGGGTCAACTGTTCATACGGATAACAATTTATGTGATAAATATCCAAACTTAATGTGGTCACAGGAACCATTTACAGTTTTAGGTATAACATACTGTGTAGATTTAAATCCAGATGCTATATTTGCTTTGAATTTTTTTCCAAAGATTGACACTGTCAAAAAACTTATATCATCATGGTCTAGAAGATGCTTATCAACGGCCGGTCGTATAACTGTTGTAAAAACCTTGCTTTTACCTAAACTTAGTCACCTATTGATTACTTTACCTAGCCCATCTAAACAGAAACTAAAGGAAATTGAAGATATATTCTTTAATTATATTTGGAATTCTAAAACAGTCAGGGTGGCTAAAACTACCATATGTCAAAGTTATGAAAATGGTGGTATGAGAATGACATGTCTTGATTCCTTTTGTAAAAGCTTAAAAATCACATGGATTCGCAGGCTACTGGATGGTTACTGTATATCAGCCTGGAAAGAATTATTAAGGGATTTAAATCCAGATCTTAAATACTTGAATATTTATGGAAGTGATTTTTTTAAAAAAAAACTCAAGAAAGATACAAAAAATGTTTTTTGGAAAGATGTTTTTTCTGTATTGTTAGATTTGAGATTAAAGCTGACATGAACTCTTAAAAAGGCACCAGTTTTCATCTGTGTACGACCTACTACATTCCTGTACGCCCTTGTCCGACATATTTGTTCGATTCCGCCATTTTAAATCGAAGATTTTTGGCCACTTGTACCTGCTAGCAATGTACAGCAAAAATGCATGCAGGTCGAGAAAACGCGTCAAACGCAGTGATAAAACATTTATCTGAATACTGCTAACGTTAGAGGGATGTGCACATGTCGAAAGAATTATCCTATTTTACTTTTATTGAAAAATGCATCTCAGAAGTCATGTAATCCATTGCTAACTCAATAGTAATAGATGCTTGGACACACGTGGCCCATGCCGATAATTTTATTTGGTCAGGGAAAATATCAAAGGTTGGAAGCTCAGTGGGGTTGATTGAAATTCTTTTTTTTTCAAAAATAAACATTACTCTTGTTTGTAAATGTAGTAAATCAAAGAACTATATGCGGTATATTGCATATGTTTGCCCCCACAAAAGTCAAATTTTGAAAACTTCCTGAAATGTGCTGAATTCAATAAATTGTAGGAGAAATATAAGTTCACAGAAAATATTATAGTTCCAGAGCAGTGTATTCACAATTTCTGTTTTTATGACGTCACAAACTAGTCCGATTTTATATCCTTTTTCAGAAAGAGGACAAAATGGACAAAATTTCAACAATTTAAGCTTTAAAATTTATAGAGCGCATGTGTGTTCAGGAACAATATTGACATATTTCATTGATATTATCATTCTACACATTATATCAAAATATTTATCCTGAACACACATGCGCTCGGTGACTTTTATTTAAAATATCGACGAAATATGTACATTTTTCTGCAAAATTCATAAAAAACTGAAATTTACGTCATATTTGTGACGTCATTACGTACATATGACGTCATTACTTATGAAATTATTCAGTGCTTTGAAGTCAGCATATATTCCCCTGTTTAAGGACTTAATTAAATATTACTCCATCAAAGTTTGATTTTGGGGGGCAAATGTTGGTTAATACCGCATATAGTTCTTTATGATTACATGGTTTAACTTAATTAAATTTATAATAAAGCATGCATTCACCGTTTGAAGATATTTTTCTGTGATAGGAGGGGGGGGGGGGGGGGTAAAACATGCATATTAACACGCTCATAAAAATAATTTAAGAAAAACGTCTGAAACAGTTTAATTATTATCAAATAAATACTATGTATACGCTTTTTTAGATCTAAAATAATTTGATTTAAAGTAATTTGTAATTTAAGGTAAGGTTTGCGTCTCCCTCCAACCCTATTTTTTTTTAATATGCACACATGCTATATATCAATTTATTCAGGGAGATTAGCTTCATCATTTAATATGATTTTCAAAGATATTGCCCGTCCCATTTTTTTAGTAAAAGACGCCAAATTTAACGTATTTCATATTTCACCTCGAATATTATTTTCATTGAAAAAATTGATTTATTTTATTAATTGTCAAACTTTTATAATTAAAATGACCTGAATTAGTATAATTCATGCTTCTATTATTTAAACTATTAATTTTCCGTTATCAAAAATGTGAAAAATTGGTAAAAAAGAAGATTTTTCAATTTTCCTTGATAAAGTGAAACCGTAGCCATGGCAACAAAAATATAAAAATAACGTTTTACATATCTACCATTCCATCAAATTCCATGAAGTTATTAATTTGATCATTTTAAATAATTTGAACCAAAAAAATATGTATGTCCCCAATATTATTTCCATGGAAACGGGCTATATTATGGGTTCGGAACACAAAAATCAGGCTTTTTCTACACTTATAAAGACAACATTGATATCACCTTGTCATGGTGAATGTTAAAGACTAAATGTATTTTTGATATTGTTTTTAAGCAAAACTTGGCCAAAAATATTCAAAATAAAACTCCTCCTGTGCTACAAGATGGTCTAAAAATTTATTCCATGGAAGAAATCTAGTATTTATGGCAATCTTTACATCTGAATATTCTGATGAAATTGTCCATGAATTATACTGCAACACCTTTAGAAGTACATGTATATGTTTATAAACATACTTCAGAACATGTTGCAACTAACCCAATTAAAAGCCTCTGAATTTGACCTCATGCTGATTTAGTTATTCCAACATGTAGTAATTTCTAGACATCTTCGTAGCAAATATCTTTATTCAGTTATGTCTCGTGACTATCATTATACATGTATGCCATCTTTTGAGTGAAATGTTGTAAGCATTGCATCCACGAAGCTGCTGTTTTTATAATTAAATGATTTCTTTACTTCACAGAGTAGAAATGCTATCTTGAAAGTAATGTTTGTTTGCTCTCTCTTGACTCTGGGTAAAATTATTGGGTCGGTAGGTGAGAAAATCTTCAACAACATTTCTTTACGGGGAATAAGAGGAATAAAAAGAAAAAATACGGCCCTGCATTGAGAAAAAAATTTCAGTCTGGTCATTTTAGTCAGTCGGTCTGGAGAGGCCGACAACCAAACATATCTTAAAGATGGCCTATTTCTACACTTCATGGACATTAGCTCAATCATTGGATTAGGTAGTCTGAGAATCTAAATTGAAATATCAGACAGAACAAAATAAAGATGAATTCTAAGTGACATCAATTCATACTTTAATGAGTTTACAGAGTACTTCTGATTTCAGAGAAAAGGCAAATTTTGCAAAATGACATAACACTGTCATAAATATTTGTCAAGAACAGGGAAAAAAAACAATGTTAGAGTGATAGATATATCTCCTTGATATCCATGAAATAATAATTTAAATATAAAATTTTTTTCTCCTTTTTAAAATCAAAATACAGAAAAAAATTAAAAGATTATAAATGTAAACAATTTTAAAATAAACTTAGTCTACATGTATTTGTGAAAGATTTTAATTTTAGTTGATTACTAAACTGGTCTTATCATTCCTACTAAATTAACAACCTTTCAATTTCCAAGTGTCATATTTTAAACTGTTAAATGTTCACTGCAGTTTTATTTACAAAACTCATCAGTTTTCAGAAATACTTATTTGAGCATATTAGGTCCTGGTAAGAACAAAATTTAATGAATAAAAATATTAAATTTAATTGTTTTATGTATTAATTTCCTTGCAATTTTACAAAATAACCCTTTTAAGAAACTTGTTACTTGTAAGTGTAGACAAAAGCAACCTTCAATTAATACCTTAATGTATACATTTATTTTTTACTGAAAACAAATTCAAAGATGGACAAACAGAGCATGCACTGCAATCATCACATACACATATTTTCTAAATATATTGAAAACAGCATGTATATACTACCAGGTAGATAGGATGCTGTTAAACATTAAATTTTTTTCTATAATCTATAGACATATAAAAAATATGCATTGGGTACAACAAATCATCATTTCTTTTCCAAATCTCCATTGACTTTGCCATGTCTGGTTCAACATCTTAGCTTGATCCATCCAACTTTCTTTAATATTCTTGAGCTGATATGGGATGACCTCTACTTTGATTGATGGCACAAATCTTTTAAGGAAACACTGAAGCACTTTTTTTTGGTTCCTATCTATTCCAATGAATGACCCATGATCTGAAATCGTATGTGTTCATTTTTACAATAACATTTAAGGAATTGCATTTTTGGAATTGCATAAGGAATTGGACTGAATTTCATTACTCAATGAAATGAAATTTCCAATATAATCAATGAAGAATCAATATGAAATTATTGTACAATTTATACATGTAGATTGAATTAGTGAAATGCAAATGCTTGATCAAGAAAATTAATGTTCTTGTCATGCACAATTTGTATTAATTAAAAAATGAGATATTAATTAAAATCAAACCTCATTTAAAAGGTAACTTGAACAATTGAATACCTGTTCCAATAATGTTACAAATATTAGGCCTAAAAAGCAAGGATTTTTTTCATAATTTCTTGAATGAATGCATTTTTATTTTTTGGCAATGTTGGGATATTAGCCACATCCTGACATCCTTGTACCGTTTATTCATCGTTTTTAAATCTGTAGTCAGAAGATCATTCATAACTTTCAGTAAAATGAATAGTTAAATAATTACCTGATGAAAATACTATCAACAATCAAACTGTCAACATCATCATTGGACTTGGTCAAATGCACCGTGACTTTTCTTCCCTGTTCGGACTGCATATAGCATAATACTTTACAGGATACTCTCAGGTCTTTTCTTTTTTCCTTCCCATTCTCACTTAAAATTTTAGTGTAGTGGTGAAGCGAGAAACACACAACAGCACAATGCGTCGATAACTTTCTTCTGATCGGAATGGCCTACAACTTGCCACATTCCGTATCGAAAATAAACAAGTCCTCCTTTATTGGTTCATCCACATGCATCACGCTAATCTCAAAGGCTTTTCAGATTCCTATGCTTTGATTTGTTATAAGACTTTCTCCTTAAAACGTCCTTTGTTTTTAGTCCTAACAATAAGTGACAACAAACATCAAGTATGACAGAGGAAATTCGTTACCGAGATGCTTAGCATCGCTGGTTTAAAGTCGCCTGTTTCAAACGCTTTGGTGATTCGCAAGAGTTATCTCCCTGTTAACGCAAACCTTACCTTAATGCACAATGAAAGAAAAAAAAGTGAGCAAGTTCACATACCCCACGCTCGCCCAAACGTCGAAGTGCTGAAATTCCCAGAAAAATAAAGGAATCGTAATATCCATGTAATATGCTCATCTATACACATTGTGTCCTAAATATCTGCAAAGTTTAACGAAATTGTATGAGGCAGTTTATGAGGTATTGTGCTGACAGACTGCTCATCTCTATATTCAAGATATGGCCAAAATCTAAATGTAAAAGTGCGGAAATTCTCGAAAAAAATTAAGAATTCGGAATTTTCTGGTGATGGGCAAATATACACACACACATTGTCTCCTATGAATATCTGCAAAGTTCGACAAAATTCCGTGCAGTGATTTATTAGAAGTTGTGCTGACCAAAAAAAAAAAAAAGAAAAAAAAGATTAAAAATAAAGACTGACTGACGGGTCAAAAACATTATAGCTCTTGAAATTATCTGTCAGATACTCCTAAAGAAATTATTTTTATACAAAAAAATAGCTAAACTATCAGGCAGGGATACTGTAATCTCGAAGACTCTCTGTAATAACATAAAACAGTTACATTCCTCAAAATGCACATACTTTGTGGTCGAAGTGACAAATTTTTATAAAATCTCAAAATTTAATTCGGCATAAATGTCTGTCTTCCAAGAATATCTAAATAACGGTCATTTCAATTATTTTTGCGTGCCCCCCCCCCCCCGCCTTAAATAAAAAAAATTAAATGCCTAAATGTT
The DNA here is from genome assembly GCF_032062105.1 of Saccostrea cuccullata. Taxonomy (NCBI): domain Eukaryota; kingdom Metazoa; phylum Mollusca; class Bivalvia; order Ostreida; family Ostreidae; genus Saccostrea; species Saccostrea cuccullata. The sequence continues at coordinate 8,833 of NW_026940418.1, forward strand.
CAATCTGAACAGGGGGTGGTCTTTCTTCGTGTTTGTGTGTGTGTTAAAGGACGTATAGATGTACACATAAAAATTTGTATTCTGGTGAATTGCTTTTAAGATTTGAAGTAAATGATTACCGTACCTCACATTACTTGGTTTAGATTTGAGATTAGTACTAAAATAATCAGTTATATTTGACAAATGAATTTTGCGACGCAAACCAACTGCAGACTATATACATGACTTTGTATAGAATGTATATTAGAAGTACGTGTAGATAGACAATTCACAATTATAGCTTATGAACATCAGTTATGATACTTTAACCCCCCCCCCCCCCTTTTTTAGCGGCGCAAATACCCATACTTTTCTTTCCACTTGTGATATTTTCCCTGATCAAAATGTGATCAGCACGGACTAAGTGTATCGACGTGCTAGTCTGACGGAGTAATGCAGTGTGTTTACTATTGAGCTTTTATGGAGTTTATTTCCTTTTTGTGATGCATGTTTCAATAAATGGGATTCAGGGTGTATATCATTTGACTTGTGCACATCTTCGAACCGATGTAGTAACCTTATTTCTAGGTGTGGGTACGTTTACAGCGTTCGAGGCGTTTTCGCGATGTGCATCAATTGCATCTTCAGGACCTGCAAATCAAAGACGTAGGTTATTTCGTTCCATTCAAATGATATACTTTGAAAATGTGTTTGCAAGTTTTACTGCTTTTTATTTCAACTTTATTCTGCATAATTATATAAATTGGCGCACTGTAAAATACGTACTAAAGCATCTAAATCTCTCTTCCAAACTTGCATTTTTTTCCTTTTGATTCAAATCAATAATTATTCAGAAATATGATTATTATGTTGTTTGTTGTGGTTTTAAAATGTCTTGATCACCTCATGTGTTCTCAAATGCTTTACCATCGGAGATGTGCACAAGTCGATACCCAAGCCAAAAATCATTCAAGTGTAACGACCGCATTGGGGTATATCTCGTTACAATGAGACAAAGTATCTGAAAGAAACATTTTAGCCACAAATACATTTTTATACAAAATTGGTGTTACTGACTCGTTTTTATGTAGTTTTTGTAATACATTGAGAGACAATGTGCCATCTCTTTTGGGAATGTGAGTTTGTTGTAGAAATTTGGGAAAATGTTTTGAATTGGATGCTAGAAAAGTTTGGACTTGATATAAATCTGAATAAGGTTGATGTTCTGTTGGGAAAATATTACAAATATACCAATATTTTAAATCTAGTAATATGTATAATTAAAAAGTATATCTATAGAACCAAACTAAGAAAAATACATTATCTTTTAAGAGTCAAACAAGAAATTGTATATTACTAATTGTGAGAAATATATTTATAAGAAAATTGGAGATATGGACAGCTTCAAAAAACGATGGAATGAGATAACATTTTAAGACGAAAATCATGTATGTAGATTAAGTTGTATAATTGCTATTACCTACAGAATTGCAGTTTTCAGATGTGTATTTTTTCTATTGATAATATCTTTGTTAGCTACTGATATGGACATATGCATGCCTTTGTAGTGAATGATGAGTGAATGGGTTAACAAAAAAAAATTGTCCAATCATAAGATAAGCTTGTGTTTAGACCCTGTAAGCATAGTGAATCCAGGGCCCCAACCCTGGCACTAAGCATTGTACTTTAATATATGATGGGATAATAAAAAAGATTTGGAAATAAAAAAAAATGGCTGGGACAAACATTTCATTTTTTTCCAACTACAGTTAAACCTTATTATCAAGAATTTGATGGTATGAAAACAATAGGCCCATGGGCCACAATGCTCAGCTGAGTAACTTTGGCTCAGTTGAGCCAAAAACTCGACTATACCAGAGGATTCAAGATACTGAGAGTAATGTACGATTCAACAAATAAGTTGGTGGGATTTCCAAATCCATTTGACATACCGGTATTCATTAACTTCAATGTTTATTTATTGCTAAATACATTCCTTTTGATTATTGTAGCATGTCTTGATGACCAACTTGAAGCATAGTTTACAGTGGGATCTCTGAGTTGCACTTTGGAAGGGGGTGCCTATTTTAATAATTTTAATTATCAGTTAATTAATTATGCCCTATACATGTGTTTTAACACAAAGAGAGTAATTTTCAAGTTAATTAAACTATACATGTGTTTTAACACAAAGAGAGTGTTAAAATGACTTCCTACAAATGGCTGTAAGTAAAAAAAACATCTTCTACAAACATGTACCTTTTTATTAATCAATACAGACAAGCATGTATTTCTTCATTAATATGATTACTTTTTATTGAGGTGTTGTACAATAAAAATAATTGACCTGTAAGATTACCTTGGATTGAAAGTGAAACAAACAATTTTCTTAAAAAACTATTTTTTAAACATATTAATTCATATATTTATTTTGAATGTTTTGTGCAGGGATTTAGGTATACAGCATTTATCAGAGTCTATGTTTGTGAGACTGAGTCACAAAGTGGGGTCCTCAGAGACGGTGATCATGAGGAGAGAGATGGAGGAGTTCACGGAAAGGATGAGAGAACAAGTAATTACAAGAAATCAATACAGGATGATGACTAGTGGCAGTCGCAGAGAAGGATTCAGGCTAGAGGGGTCAGATTTGGACAGTATGTATTGGCCAAATGACCACTGTGTAATCTGGGACTTGGACCAGGTTCAGAATTATGACCTAAATAGAAAAACACTGATTATCTGTGATTGTTCTGAAAGCCCACCAGGATTTGCTTTACTTGAATTACTGGCACCAACATATAGGGAAAGTGTAAAGAGAGCATGTATGAGAATAAATGACAGATTCTATATATCCAGTTCCAAATACAGACAGATCACATGTTCAGCAATTATACCTAATTCTATAGAACATGGCCCGTGTGGTAGCTATAGTGGTGTTTACGGGGTAGTAGAGTTTGACGCTGCCCTATGTTTTGTCTGTGATGTTTGGCCCCTTTCTGCCTCCAAATGGATCAACAGATGTCACTCATGGCCTCCATCTTTTATTGTTAATGACATAGTCGGAAGTGGATGCCACTTTGTAGCAATAGGGCAAAACACAAAACACGCAGACAAAGAATGGAGAATTTCCTTT
>NW_026940419.1:0-120296 GCF_032062105.1 Saccostrea cuccullata
ATGTTACACATCATTGAAAACCATGTCAATAGCACTTGGATTCACATCAATTCACATTTCAAATTAATGAGGAATTAACTTTGCAAGAAACAAAACACATGTTAAGTCAAGAATCCTGATTAACATCAAATTAAAGTATACATTATACAAAGAGCCACCATTTTCTCAAACCCCCAACATTAAATGAAATTCACAAAAAATAAGCAAACTGAAAATGCAATTTCCTATAATCATACATATATATCAATAATTTTCTTTTGATAACCAGTAGATAAATATTCAATTTCACTTTTTCCCTACAGTACCCAGTCTCAGCATTTCTTGAGACCCCTCCCTGATTTCTCATTACCTATCTAATCCTGCCAGCCACATGACCGCTTAATGTGTCCAGAATATTGTATTTTTTGCTGGATTCCTACTGCCTCTCTTTCCTTATCTTAATGCCCACTAAATCTTAAATCCACAAGGAGAGAAAAACAGTGCAAAAAACAAAACTTCTGAGATTTCAATTTGTTTTAATGTCTGAAAGGCAACCAAACTGCTCTAAGATTTCTATCCTATGTTGGCAATGGCTATGGTCTTACAATATATGTAAAGTGTGAATACTTTGGGACTCAAGATATATGAACTCTTACTGAAAGAAAACAACATGAAATATGTGCTCTGTATTAAAGGTATAAATTATGAATTTCCTTTCAAATTATATAAACTTTAAAAAAGTATACTGCAATTAAATTTTCAATTGGATACTTAACAAAAGAATCTGTATATAGCATGCAATATACCTTGCAATATAAAGTCCATTAAAAAAATACATCTAGAATCATAATTTGTCAGGTAGTTGCTCCAATTATAATTAACATGTAATTTAACTAAGCAATGATGTTAATGTTTCACTGCTATAAAAGCATCTCAAGTTCTGCAGGTTCTTGATAGTTGGCTGGCACAATTTGTCTCTGCATGGTTTGAAATATGCACATTCATTATTTTCTTTGAAACCTACCGCATAGCTCATTAAAGAGCTGTCTTTCAATGTTACAGAAAAAACAAACAAACACAATAAATTTGCATGAAATTATCTGATGTCATAAAAATTAAGTTTCTTAAAATAAGTGTAATGTTATTTTGATTTAATGTAATTTGTAAATTTAAATAAGAACTTTACTAGAATTTACCACTCTTAACAAAACTTCAGTATTACCAAGATTTTATAAGGAATAAGACTACCATATCATACCTGGATAATTTTATCTATTATACCCATCTATGCCCTATATCCATACACTGTATGTGACATGCTAACAAAATGTGAGACATAGAGACAGAGAAGGGGGAAGGAGAATTTGAAATATTAACACCCCCCCCCACCCCACCCCAAAAAAGAAGTGTGATAGTGTATTAACATGTATCATATTTAGCGTGTATGATATTTGGCAGAAATTGAATTTTGAACAAGTTAGTGTAGATTTGCTTTAGCACATTTCTTAGTACAAGACATTCTTGTGCAAAACATTTAGGTATTTTACTTAATTAAGCGGAAGCTCCTTTCCGCCAAAGGTGCTAAAAAGAATACAGAGCCAAATGTAATATGTTTACAGTAATTTGACAGAATATTTATTTATTTTGTTTTATATTCCTAAGATTCTTTGAAACTGAGCTAAATGCAAAATGAAAAATAATAACAAGGTCAAGGTCATACCCTGTTCTAACAAATTTGTTTTTAACTATTTTATTTGTTTAGATTAAAATATGTTGAATAGTTTCCTTTAAACTAATAAACAAAATTAAATGAAATTTCACAGAAACTGAACTTAATTAATGCAAAGTAAAATACATGTGGTAAAGTTAAGGTCACAAGGAAGGTCAAAATAAAAAAATTCTAATGAAGTTTAATAGCACTTTCCAAAATGTCTCAGCATATGAATTTAATGAAAAAAAAATCATTTGTTTGTTTAAATTTGAGCTGTATGCAAATTTAAGAAAAATAAATTGTCACAGGTAAGATCAAGGTCAATTTTTTTAGCAGTTTTGGCTGTAGTCTAACGAAGATTGATTTGAATATCTAGCTGTTTCTTTAAAGCTGAGCTAGACAGACAGATGGACAAACATGTAATTGCCCTGAGCTATATCAATTAAGGGACAATAAAAAAGGTTATACATGCTGCATCAAATTAATTTTGCCAATTTATCAGTCCACCTTAATGTATACATGAGTAAAGCATCAGAGACTGTAAGTATCTGACACAAAACAGAAACAAGAAAACAATCTGAACACACCAGGACTTATCAGCTCAGGCCTGAACCTCCTCATCAAACAGCTGTGGGGAGGGGTGTCAGTGAACCCCCTCTAAAATGGTAAGAAACAATTGAAAGAAAACATTAACACCACTAACTACAAGAGGAATATATAAACAGTAGGAGAAACCCTTCTAGTCTAAATCAACAATCCCCTGAAAATGTGCAGATTGCTCATGTCGCCACATGGTTTCTTGTACTTCTTGCTCAACAACAAGCTACCTCAAGTGGATAAAAAACATTAAAATCACCAATTCACCAATTGCAGATCAAAATCAAAATAATAAATGTGTTCACTGTTGAAGTTCAGAACAAACTACCTGAGGAAAAACCAGAAGTCTCTGTCGAGACTGAAGCTCTACTGGTTTGAACTTACAGCAGAAAAGTACAAGCAGCTGGGATTTCATAATGATCGTTGATAAAATGTTCTTAGTGTAGTCTACTTGTGTGCCAAGTTATACTGAAATCAGACCAAAACTGTAGGAGGAAGCATTTTGAAACAATTTTACAGACATTTCTATTTTTAGTAACCACGGCAACACCGTTCACCAAAATTAAAATTCAATACACAGAATTATGTATCTTAGTGTTTTCTACTTATGTGCCAAGTTATATTGAAATCAGACCAAAACTGTAGGAGGAGTAGCATTTTGAAACAATTTTACAGATATTTCTATTTTTAGTAACCACGGCAACACCGTTCATCAAAATCAAAAACCGATAAATAGAATTATGTATCTTAGTGTATTCTACTTGTGTGCCAAGTAATACTGAAATCAGACCAAAACTGTAGGAGGAGTAGCATTTTGAAAGAATTTCACAGAAATTTCTATTTTTAGTAACCACGGCAACACCGTTCATCAAAATCAAAAACCGATAAATAGAATTATGTATCTTAGTGTATTCTAAAGTTATAATGAAATCAAACCAAAACTGTAGGAGGAGTAGCATTTTGAAAGAATTTCACAGAAATTTCTATTTTTAGTAACCACGGCAACACCGTTCATCAAAATCAAAAACCGATACACAGAATTATGTATCTTAGTGTATTCTACTTGTTTGCCAAGTTATACTGAAATCAGACCAAAACTGTAGGAGGAGTAGCTGAAAGAATTTCACCGAAATTTCTATTTTTAGTAACCACGGCAACACCGTTCATTGAAATCAAAAACCGATACACAGAATTATGTATCTTAGTGTAGTCTACTTGTGTGCCAAGTTATATTGAAATTAGACCAAAACTGTAGGAGGAGTAGCATTTTGAAAAATTGTTTACAGACAGACAGACGGACAGACGGACGGACGCCGGACGCATTACTATCGCATAAGCTCTTCTGGTCTCTGACCAGTAGAGCTAAAAAACCACATTGGGGGAAAAAAGAACAGAAATCTTACCTCACAAGACATCCTGTCACATTAAAAACTCTAATGTACTTTAAAGATACAGTGCAGCAAAAAGCAAAATCTTGTTATCTTCTAGCAGAAACTGAATTTTTTGTCAGAGAGGTGACAAGTTCATCATATCTTCTGCTTATGAAGAGAGAGAGGTTGGAGAGAGTCTTAAATCAGGAGGTGCAGTCATTCTTACACGAGTGTGCACCTGGACGTTATGTCCGATTTATCACCTTCTACCAGGCACCGAACATGATGATGGGTCATTAATACAGTAAATCATCCAGACATGGGCTCTAAAACAACATAAAAGTCAAGCTAGGGGATACCAGAATTTTCTCTACAAAAAGTACTCCTCAGTAGCCTTTGCTTCCCATAGATAATGAAGCAAACAAACAAAGTTAAAAAGGTCTTTAAAAAGTATTGCAATGAAGATGTTCAACTTCCTAAGAATACAGTACTTTTATTTCTGACTTAACTGTCCATTTAAATTCAATACATTGATTGAAAAATCTCATAGGTAACTCAACTGTTAAATAAAACATGCATAATTAATTTTTATTTAGGGGAGATATGAAAGAGGAGCATATAATGGCTTTTCAGTATCAAGGTTTTTATGTGGATCTGTCACTCGTGCAAATCTTTGACTGGGTTCTGCAAAGCATCAGCTGCTTCAAATCTTTATACCCTTTGCTTCAGAGATAGGGAATTCATCAGGGCTCGGCCACTGTGCCACTGCTTTTTATGCAATACCGGTATCTTAATGTTAATCAGAGAGACTACAAAAATCCGGGTAATGGAATATTTTCTTAACTTCCTGCCTTAAAAGTTTCAATTTTTATTTTATTATAGTTGAACTACAATATCTAAAACATAATTCCAAATGCCAAAAATATGTCAGCACTCTGCAGTCCTAGCTATATTGTATATAATTTAAAGTCAAGCATTTTTCTTCAATGCCAAAGTAGTCCTTATTTAAGTTTTGGATACAAATTATTTTAGAAAAGTTATCACTTTAATACAGATGAACCTTTAGTTAAAAGATTTATCAATTAATTAATACATATTCTACTATATCTGTCAAAAACTGTCTCTTTTTATCCAGAAATATATACGTCTTTAAAAAGCAAAATGCAAATTTCAGCATCACAAATCATTAATAACCTTGCACTTTTATTTCAGACATCTAATTAATGAAATTTTGTCACCTTAAAAAGCACAAAACACTTAAATAACAAACCTAATATTGTCAAACAAATCCACACAATTCCACTTAACAGCATGTCAAAACAACTTCACCCAGGTCACACTGCTGCACCAAAGTCAAAATATTTGGAGAAATAAGCAGACCAAGAGCATCCCTCACTGAGTTATAATCGTGATCCTGGCCATTTAATCCCTGTGACTGGACACAGGACTTGGGGCTTTGTTACGCTGACATTATTGGTTTGTTCTCAGCACGATACCCCCCTCATTACTACAGCCAGATTAGACACATCTATTCCACATAATCTGCCATTCATGTCTGATCCTCATCCATCATTATATTTTTAACACTTCATTTATGACCACTTCCACGTCCATTCTTCATCATCACTAACCTTATTAATTCAATTTATTATCAGCTAATTTTTGTATCAAATTTTCAAAATGATTTTTGGCACAATTAAAGTACATAACAGTATAAATCTAAAACTGGCCAGATAAAACAAGTCCATTAACATTCATCTGTTTGGTGTATACTTGCATGATAATAGTAAATCTTTAATTACCTTTAATTGATCTTTTAAAACACTATAATGTGCGACACATATAAGACTAACATGACCTTGAGAAAAGGTACCAGTATATTCCATATATTCTTTATAATCTGACTTTGTCTTCAAGACATAGACATCTTTTTTCAGACATTTTTCTATTAATTAAGACACTGCCAGACATTGCACAGTAATGATGCACAGACTATAATTATGTTGTCAGTCTTTTGCTATAACGGCTGGCCGGCCTACTCCCTAGTTGAGGAGTGATTTACTATGGGGGACATCCTATTAGTGATTTTTCATGCATCTCAAGTGCATTTAACGGGATCTTGCACACACCTCCCACCATTCCCAAGTAACATCTTGACATGTATTTAATTTTCTGAGATGTCATAGGACAATTTAATCTCAACTCTTGTTATTGCCATATTGGGAGACAATGGATCTGGCAGTTGGAGAAAAGGGAAAGAAGTTTAGAATTTCTCTTCTACATTTATCATGGTTGATGAATTTGAGAAAATATATGGGGGTAATCAGTGACCTTTTGTTTTTCTGCACAAGGACGGCAGATTTGAGACATCTGTTCAATTCAAGCCTTTCATGTGTCTCATTTATCTACTTATTAAATTATTTTAAAACCATTTTCAATCAATTTCACAGAATAACATGACAAGTAATTCTAAGAAAAGGTTCTACTTCCATATTTGCAATGTGTTTTGGTTTACAACAATTTTATCTGAAATTCCAAATACCAGTACAATGTACTTCAAAGCTATTGGAATACTCAAAGTGTATGACAAGTTTTTCCATCAAGACTCACTTCCAGCTTAGAGCAATGCCCAGTTTTACAATGTGTACAGATCTTACAATAGACAGAAAGGAAAATAAATAAATACACACTACACCATCAAACTAAACAAATCCAATGTTCCCAATGATTGTATTGCAGTTTTCTCACAATATAAACATGACACAGTTAGCACTAAAACATATTAAGAAGGAGAAAAATATGCTAAAAGAAATATTTATTTAAGACAGATTTCCATCAGCGCATGTCAAAAAATTTAAGGACAAATTCTGTATTCTTTACATTGTTGTTTTCCTATTCATCAGTGTCATCAACATTTCTCTGAACAATAAAACAGGTGAAAGAAGACAAGCCTCTTTTTATTACAATTGATTTATTGCCTGTGATGAATTTATTAATCAGTTAATTCTCACAAGAATGAAGAAAATACAGGACAATGGAGAGAATAGTGGACCGAAAATACTAAAGAATAATAAAACCATCAGCCATCAACAATGCTTTTTTACCTTTATAAATATTAACAGCCTCTCAATGTAACCTTGAAGCCAACTTTTTACGAGTCCACTTTCAGCAAGTGAATATATATCTTCAATAGCAGTCTTCTAATTGAGGCATTTAAAATCATGCATGCACGTATACAAATGCAAAATCATGTTTCAACTTTTAATTCATTCTATTTTTATGTATTTAATCATTAAAGGGACTATGACCAGTTATTTTTTTAAAAAGTCAGTAAATTCTGAAAAATGAGGCTTGCAGTGAAAACTGTTTGAATTTGCAGGGTTTAATTCACTGACTGGTACAATGATACAGCAATGACAGCATTAGCTGCTTCAACTTGCAGAGAGTTTGTGATAAGATCTGATGGTTAGACAGATAAGTGGAGGAGGTTTAATCCCTAAGTTAATCAGACAAGATCATCTACCAAGATAATCCAGTACTTGTCATTGATCAAGGCAATCATTAACAACATGTAGCATTTACACCCAGTAGAACCCACTATTTGTTTATATTCTAAAACATTGAGTCCTGCTTACCAGCATAAATACTTATAAAAGGTCTTTTAGTGCAAAATGTAATTTGAAGTCTTGACTTTATTCCATTTCTTGTAGAAATTTCCCTTGTTCTGAAACATTCTAGATCCTGAAAGAGATTTAGTTTTATTGATACAGCTCTAAGCCTTGGATTATGTTGAAGACAAGTAGCCCGCTAGAAGCTGTGCTTTTGTACAAGACCTGCTGAGGACAGCTAGTACTGGATATACAAACATAAACAGCTTTGAACAAGACTTGAACTAATTGGTATAGTCAACTTTTGTCAATTTACAGCCAATTCTAATGTACTTTCAGATAAAATATATAATTCTCAGAACCTTCACAATACATGTTATTCCCTTTTCTGCATCCATGCTGAACCAGACTTCAGTGCCTTGAGTAAAACAATCAAACTTGATTTTTTTCTGTTAGTTGCTTCATATAATTTTCTTACGATCTTCCAGAAACATGTTTCTAAAGAGAAGACATATTTTCAGTTGTCACAGTATTTTATGTTGACAGTTTGTGAATTATTTCATATAAAATCTCATCTCTGACACTTAGACACAGTCTGTGCCAACTCTAAAAACCAAAATAACAATGCTACAGCAATTAGCATTATCCCAATTAGCTCACAATAACAGCATCTATTAATTGCCAAAAACATCTTGGGTTACTGAAATTAACATGAACCATATAAATCAAGTTTCATGTGCATTTGATGAAGATTTGTAAACAATGAAAGTACAATTTATTGGTTTGTACCGCATGCCTGCAGATTTACTTTTCTGACGTGGTTACAACACATATACTACGTAGAAAGTCTGAATTAAAGTGTCGCATTGATTTCAAAATATATCTTACACAAAACAACAGATATGTTTGTTATACATTATTATTACCATGATAAAATGATTAAATTAATGTGGTCTTTTCATGCTTTAGTACAAAAAATGATCATGTGAAAAATATATTAATTAAAGTCATAAAATTATATATGCTTCCACAAATTCAGCATCAAAACATTTTGAATGAAAAATAATTTAAATTGCAAGAATTTTTCAGAAACAGTATGAGATAAAGTACAAAAAGATCTTAGAACAATTGTTACATGTACTTATAGATGTTTATGCTCACTGCACCTTTATTTATGTTTTTGGCAAACTTTTAAATCGTACATGTAATTGAGGAACTGTCCACCTAGATTCTGAGATATCTTTTTTCAGTATGTGAATAACAGGATGCACTAAGCCCTCAGAGTTAAGCACTCTAGGAAGTATTTAACTCTAACTTGTTAACAGAATCTGATACTTAATGTTTCTGGTCCCTGATAATCCAGATTCTGACAATGACCATGATATGGGGACAACACCTCACAATTATCTGCTCTAGTAATTAAGTGCTTGTAAATTAATGCATTCAACATATTTACTACAAATTTTATTCAAAATCTTTATCCCTATTTTGAATAATCATGCAAGTAAGGATCTTGAAGACTAAAAGCTAAATATACACCAAAATCTACATGTATATGCTTCCTGAATGGATGATTACAGGGGCCTAAAAAGATTACTAAAATCATCAATGTAACTTATGCCACCCACTGGCATCAATAAATTATGCTGATCTGATGACAAAAAGACACGCAAGAGCTCTAATATGGCTTATAAACACAATTTTACAGTTCTCTTTTTTGAAAATCATAATAAATAAAATCTCATTTATAAATCCTTGATAATATAATTATTAAATCCTTAGTCATCCATTTTACATTCTATCTTAGTCGTACAAGAAGCTGAACCCAAATAAATTATCACTGTGGCTTTAACAATTAACTTAATTACTGACGCTGATGAGATTATATACTTCACATTTTATATATTATTATTAAAATGCGGACTGATCCCAATTAAGTTCCCCTTAGCATGTTTGTCAGATATAAAATAGTAACAATGAACAAAGAGACACCCTTAAAACATATCGTGACTGGAGAATTATTTTGGATGGAGTCCATGTAAAGAATAAAATGATAGCACCATGTGTCAAAACTGACCTGGTGTCTTCTTATACAATGAAATATGAAAAACAAACATATCAGAGCACCTGTAATGTCAGGTTAAGTCAGAATAAATGTCACACAGTGCTACAATCTTTGTCTGAATTAGGACGGATATATATTGTCATTTCTATCTGTAATGAGCAACAAATGACCACTTAAACTATGATGTATATCTATCTATCAATAATGAAAATATTGGATCACTCTGGTGCACTGACCTAATTTAAGAGGGTTAAAAAAATTATCACAATCAAAGGGAGATAACTTTTGCAACCTTTTGCTCTTTTTCCAGTAACCTGCTCTTACAAGGAATTTTTTTTTTTAAATCTTGGGGTATTTATAATGATCAATAAGGAAATATCTATGCAAAATATGACCAACCATACACATTTGCTTGTGAGGTCTGAATATCAAATAAAATATCAAGTCCAAGAACTGCTCCATAAAATCATTGTATCTGATTGACTACCACCTCCAAGGAATGTTGTTAATTGAAATACCAACACCACAGCTTAAAAGCAAGTCATTAATCTTTCAACAATTAAAATAAACTTAAACAATGAGGTCTTCAGAAAATTATGTAACTCTGTTTTGTTAATTAAACAGATGATTGTAATCAAAAACCTTAAGATTTTTATTTTGGTTAGTTATATAGACCAAGTTATACATTCTATAACCACACACTAAAGAATTAATGCATATGTTATCAAACGGATCATCCGGATATAGAATTACAGTAACAATATCATAAATCTGTATCTGGTGTTGTTTTGACTGTCTTGCCAGTAAACAAACAGCAGATACAAAAAACTTTTTTCTTGTTTTTTCAAGGAAGAATAATATTTAACTTTATATGAAGCACATTTTGCCTTGTCTATATCCTTTGGTATTTTACAAGCAGCTCTCAAGTGTAGCCAGCAATCTGGGCCCTCATAACCTTTTTTTTATCTTAGTGATTAATATTTTAGTGTGTCAATCAAAAATCTGAAGTTCAAATAATATTTTGAACCTCTCTAATTACATAAACTTTACTGCTGTAAAAGAACTAAAAATCAAAGACTTTTAAAAATGTCATATTTCTCAGCTTTATACAATGTGACCAAGACAGACACACAGACAATCAAAAGTTTATCAAGCATACAAATGACATCCATTGTTTGGGCACCTCCAAATTTTACTTTCAAATACATGTAGATATATATTAATCATGTCTTTAAACATGAAAAAAAAATTCTTAAAAAAAACTTTAAAATATACTACAAAAACAGAATCCAGATTAAATTGAAAATAATTTTCCTCATGGTGGGTGAACTGGGCATTCCCCCTGAATCCCCCATAGAACCATTGCATGTGATGTTTCCTTTGGTTTTGTCAAAGGAATGAAAATTTCTAAAATGTCCATTTCAGAAAACTGTTTCCTCTAATATGTCCAAACCATTAGTTTCTAAGACCAAGTGAAAATGATTTCTCTCTGTCAGAATATGTGCATGGATGTACAATTCAGAGCTTGATGTGTCATCACTAAATCAATATACCCTAAACTACAACACTGTCCACTCAGGATCTTTACACAGCCAAGACAAAGTCTTTGCCAAATTGTACTGTTCAAAAATTATTTCAAATGATATTTAGTTTCCTTGCATGATGGTGTCTTCTAAGTTTGACAACTGTGTTAAAGGGTGGGAAATCTATGACACGTTCACTAGACAGCTCGCACATACACTCTTATTTGTAACATGCAATCATGGCAGTGCAATCTGACACGTACTTTCTGAGGTACTGACAGACAGACCCTGCTAGGCCACCCAGGTATTTGTCACAATAGATACACAAGCATCGTAAATCCACTGAAGTCAGTGTACTCTGTGTAGCCTTCAATCCTCAGAGAATCGGAATTCTAGTCAGTTTTAATGACCCCTTTGATTTCTTGGGTTCATTACCTTGAAAGGGCAGTAAAATCAACTGCATGTGATTAGCCTATAAAAAAAATGAAGTGTCCTTTTAGGCCATGCAGTGAACCAGACATTAAATCTAGCAAGCATGAAGAAAAAACAGTCTGGGGATTAAGATAGAAGTACATAGACCTTATAACATCCTCACAATCGGGACAAAATTTCCATTTCATTCCATACAAGTCTTCCTTAATATATCAGCCTTTACAAAAGCCTTAAGAATGTCTATTTTTCACTTCCTAGAACAATGTCTGGTCTATTTGGTTTCCTGTGAAATTCCAAACATCTGCAGGTGAAGCCTTTGCAAATGGCTAGAGAGTAGTAATTATTCTGCTTCATATAGAAAAGCTGTTGATCTCTGTAATCATATTTGTAAAATTCCCTACTTGAGCATTGGGCGAGATGCTCAAAACAAAGTGAGAACTAAAACAGGAGCAGGCTCTATACAGTCCAAACAATGCTCTTACAGTGAACTTCATCAGATACAATGGAAGGGTCTTTCTTACAACATAATGAAACAACTTTTGTAGCCTATTTAAAATCATAATTCTGCTGTTTCTTGTATGAAAATATTGAAAAATACCTATTAACTTCATATTTGAAACAAAATGTAGAATATTTCTTTACAAATATCTTCAGCTATGTCAAGCATCTTAACAAACAATGGTCTGCTATCCCATCAAAGATGAAACAATTTTTCTTCCGGAAATTTAAGTACATGCAGAAACTTACCAAAGTGAAACATTGATTTCTTTGAACATTATATCAATATATCCCATTATGAATAGTAGCCTAAAGCTGGCACTAAAAATAAAAATAAATGTTTAAAATCTGTGTTTCATTAGAAAACTTGAGTTCATCTTTCACCTCAAAATGATGTCCCAGGTCAACAACAAGTCATAATCTTCACAGTTTTACATGCACTCTCAAACTTCATTTTCTCCGAAAAACAAAAGACAATTTGCATGTTAGTTGTAGCAGGTGGGGCATGCCCTCTGTTTTTCCTTTTCCAGACTGTCAGTGACTTTATCCTCAAAATTATACCTCTGACACTAATAAGGACAAAATTCTATGCTGATCCATCCAAGAAAATCAATATGGTTTTTTTCCAAAGACTAACATCGTTTTTCTCCTCCTTTAATGCTGTGAATTGCTTGTGATTTTAATTCGCTTCACACTTTGGAAATTGAGAAGGGACACAAAACATTAAACGAGGGAGATAACGGCAATATTAAACTTATTGTAATTTATGCAAATTCTGGACATTATTGCCGAGATTTTGTTTGCATACACTGAAGGAGATAAATGATTGGACAAAGACTTTGTCAGCAATACGATGTGTTTTATAATAGTTTGATTTGTTGCCTTTGTTTTTCAGGCATATTCAATTTCACATTCACTTACAAGCAATATTTGAGATGGAAATGATATTTTCATCCTTTTAATAGATTTCTAAGCATTTTGACTATATCTCTATGCTTATCTGAATATAAAGACTATAAAATGAAGGTAAAATGTTCCTTTACGCTGAAGAAAACCTCATATTCTAGAAAGCCTTATTCTTTTAGTGCAAGTGATTAAAGCTGTAGGATAGGGTTTTCTTGACTAAGATAAGTTAATAATTTATCTATCTGAACTTGGCTCTAACCACAAATAAAAGGTTTAAATTTTTACCACGTCACCCTAAAAAAAGATAGACAAACCATTATTATCCTGATAAAACCTAAAGATATCTACATACTTTTTTTTCATTTTCTGAAATTTCTTTCACAGAAAACTGGAGGAAGGAATTTTGATTTCAAGTCCTTCTTTAATGCATTAAAATATCAATATGTTAAAAGATGATTTGATCTATCTGTATAAAAGTAATTCAGAGATACTATCTATTCCTTTATAAACCTATAAACTGTCTAGTAGAAACAAGGTACAGATAGATAAGTACACTGCTGAAGGTCTGGAGAATGCTTCTAGAGCAAGTCACGGAAATGTTTCATTTTTATCCTGCTGTGATTAAAATAAAACTCAAAGAATCAAGATTTTTAGTCAAAAATGAATTGTCTTAAAATACAAATACCTGCTTATTCTTAATGAAATAAGGATACTTAATAACAGATGGAGAAAACATGCTTGAAATGAATTCACATTTGAATTAGAGATATGATATTTTCATTCCCAGTGATGTTTTCAGATAAATTTATCTGTCCCTTGCACTTCACTTTCAGCATTTTACTGTAGTGGTGCATGTATATGTATGATAAATTTCATATAAAATATGTAAATTTCAAAA
Source organism: Saccostrea cuccullata (assembly GCF_032062105.1). NCBI lineage: Eukaryota > Metazoa > Mollusca > Bivalvia > Ostreida > Ostreidae > Saccostrea > Saccostrea cuccullata. The sequence goes on from NW_026940419.1 coordinate 13,588, forward strand.
GTATATTGATTTAATCTTTGGCTAAATCTTAAATATAGATTTTGAAATTTCTTTTTTGTGGTAAAAAGACAAACTTCTACTAATTTAAAAGCATTCGATTCTGGCCAAGCCCATCTTTGATATCCAAATACGCTTAATTCTTTTGGATCCATGAAACAAAAATATTAAATTTTAGAGAAATCAACTCATGTATGTTCAAAACATAAAAGTTGTTGATTATAATACATTGGCCACTTTTGGTAATCTTGGCTAGCTGCTCTATTCCAAACAAACTGAGTAACAGTAAATAACTTCTTTGTATTTTTTCTGTAAAATAATAAATGCAGACTCCCACCCCTTGTCACACTATGCAGGTGAATTGACTGGGTAATTAAGTACCACTGTATATACACCTGTAACTTACTTGATTTTCATTCTCTGCCTCTGCTATTTCCCGGGGTTGTCTTGTCACCAGTCTATCACATGATTTTGACTGCTGCAAGAAGCCACCCTCTGAGGGTTTTCCTTTCCGCACTTTAACTTGACCTAGTCCTTCAGACGACTGCGGATGTTTCTTGTCTGTGTTAGCCAGCCATTTCCCTGATGGGCTCCTGCCCTGACTGGTAGAGTCTACCTCTGAAAGGTGGCCTTTTCCCTCCTGACCCTGAAACTGGTCCCTTCTGGACAATCTTGGTGGAATGGGTTGAGAGGCACTTCTTCGAATGTGACGTGGGATTGGAATACCTGAAGGATGTGGAGATTTGACTTTCCCATCCATCCTTCCATTCCTATCACGTGGTTGTCAATGTATGCCTGATATGATAAAAAAAATTTAAATAACAAATATAAACATACATGTGTAAAATATTTCGTATAAAACGTGCAATCCATTATAAAAAACCTAAGCCCCCATGGTCAAATGTACTGACGTTTTTAAAAGTCCGATGCATGTGGTCACTCCCAAGTCCGATGGCTTGTTCCCTACCAAATTTAGGATCCCCTAAACTCCATATTTTTAAAATTAAAATCCTTTACAACTTATTTCGTCCCCTACTTCCAGCTACTAACCCAATGTGAATACTTCGTTATGTAATAATTTAAGAAACAGTATTTTGCCGTGGACATGTCCTCAGTCATTCTCACCATCGTTTTGCTCAACATCACATCTGATAATAAGATTTTTATCCAAAAGTACGAGGGTCTACAGTAACATATGTCACTATACAATCTTTAGATTAATCAACAGATCGACCGTATTTTTTCTATGTACAATTGACCGTATTCCTTCTGCACGTTGATAGACCAATTTCCCGCGTTTATGTCACATGTAAACGAGAAAATTGAAATACAGGTTCAAGCATTAAATTTCCGGAAAAGGAACATCTCAAGTGTTTTTGTCCATTAACGTGAAATATGAACAGAATGCATTGAATTTACAATTGATTGAACACAATGAAATAATTATAAAACAAACAAGAGTAACAGAAGACAAAGTTCAGTTAATAATACATGTGTAAAATATGTATATGTCTGACATTATACAGTTATATATTACCTAATGCGTAGGTTTTGTTTTTTTTTAATTTTAGGTCTCCTTTTTGTTGTTAAAAGGAAATCGATTTCATTTAATGATTATCTGTTGGATACAGTTATTCCTGTGCTAATATACAGGCGGATCCAGGATTCCCAGAAAAGGGGGCAAGTAGGAATTTCATCTAAGACTTGGCTTTTTTTAAATGAAGAAACCTTTTACTATTTTGTGAAAAGCCCTAAGATGTTCCGCGTCCCAACTCAGGGGGCGCAACCCCATAGGGCTCCCAGATTTTAAGTCCTTTTATGTACAATGTATGTTTTAAAAAACAGTATCGGACGATAAAAACATTAATTTACCTACTTTACTACATGTAAATTGGGTAACAAAAGATTAATCCTTGGGGTGATACTCTCTCTGAATCCGCCACTGAATGTAATTATGTTTGAATACCGGTATATACCGTACAACTCTCATTCTCTCTCTCTCTCTCTCTTTACATAAAACACATGGCTATCAAAGCTTTCATATTTTACATTAACCTGGTCAAAGGGATGTAAACCTCGTTACTCTCATTAAACAAATTGACAGAGAATAAATCCGAAAATATCTTAATTTACCATCGTTAATTGATGATTATTACGAATTCCTGACATTTGACATTTATATCTATTCCAAAATACATTACTAGAAAAAAAAATTACGTTTTGGTGTAACAATATATCATGTTCAAATAACTTTTTCGACCATACTGCTGCGTTCAAACATACTGAGTAGTTTCCCTAACAAACTGAACAAGCCTCTATGATTACTCTTGAATAAAAGTAAGAATATTTTGACTCCAGTATTTTCACGGAATGATTTCAAAGTTTATATTGTTTTTCTAACTGAATCTTGTTACTTTGCGGGTTAGTCATTCTAATCGTTTTAAAGACACGAGCTGAGTACCAAGATACAAGCGAAATGGTGTATATTATCAGTCATTCATTATTTCTTTAGGTATTTTAAGCTATCACACAAATAGTTGGAACATCCTGAAAATTTTACGATGGAATTTGATAAACGTGTTTCCAGAACTGCTGCTAACAGGCGGAAAAGTTGTTGCCATGAAATAACCTCGCAAACGTGGACTTAAATCATCTTGTAATGAAGGGCAATTGTGCAGAAAATTGCACCTTCAAAGTCAACCAGTATAGCTTAGTAGACGAAATATATATGCTTCGTTCACCAAAAGTTTGAAATAGCATGGCCAATGTTTACTTATCGAGGTAGAATGTTCACATGGAAAATCACTTAGGACGGTAAGCAGGAACGCCAGAAAACACTCGTCCTATTTTCTAGTGGCCTCTTCCGGGATTTCGCGATCCAAATAAACAAACTTTTCCTAATTAACTTTTCGGGACAAAAACACTAAATCAAATCTACATATCTGTTGCTATCACTCATAAGAATGTAATTTAACAAAACTTCACGCTACTATGGGGAATACGAGTTTCATAAAAGTTTCTCGTTTTTTTCCCTTACACTTTTTTTTTTTTGCAACAAATGAAGTTAATTCAAACCATATTCATCCATGCAGATAATTTTTTTAAAGAAATTATTCAAGCTTTTAAAGTGACTTTTTAAGTTGTGTCAGTCTCAACTAAAATGATAAAATTTGTTTTGAAAGACAAAAAAAAAAAAAATAATTCACTTCTTTTTGTATTTAATAAGAAGGTTAATAAAATCACCAGTATCATACATTAGTACAATATTTTGGAAAAATAAAATCGTATGAAATAAATCATTGAGGAATTTTGGTTCATTTTATTTTATGAAATAATATCTTTCGTAAAATGTAATTATAGTAAGAAATCTTGAATCATTCTTGTGGATCAAATAAATTAACTAAGACATGAAACTTAAATAATAAATGTTGTGAAATGGCATAACAAATATTTTGTTAAATACCCTATTCTGGGGAATAAAATAACACGATAATAATATTTACACGATACAGTGCGGAAAGGATATACATTATATCACCCTTCCTCCAGCCTCCCCCCCCCCCCTACACAGACACACATAAATGAAAATTAATTTTACTTACCCTTTTGAATTCAAGTGTTTACATATCCTTTATCGAAAAAAAATGTAATTTTTCTATTTTTTTTAACAAAAGAAACAAAATGAAGGAAGTCTTGAAGAAACCGCGGGAAAGTTGATCAGGCCTGCGACCTGTACGCCACCTCACCAAGTCCCTCAATGACCCGCCGAGTTTATCGGGCAAAAGTAAACGTTACGTTTCGTTGCAAACTCTCGTATCTCATCTTACGGCATCTCTACAGGTAACGGGAGGGGTAGGAGAAATGAAATTTTTTTTATCATAGATAGGAAGCCCTGTTAGATAAGTAATGAATTTACCTTGCCACATGCGGCTTAATTTTGATTTGGAATCAACTGATATGATGACCCTCTCTCTATTGTTGCAGATACGATCTTCCGCGCGACGCTAACTTGTGATGGATTTTCTAATTTAACGAATACACCTAATATTAATTTTGTTCCTTTTCATCAAGACACAATATCCAATTGTACAAATAGTACCCCTTCAGTGACGTTTTGCGTTATCGTGAGCACTGGGTGGCCTTCTGGGACACCCCATGCAAATCAGTAGCCAGGGAGACTTGAAGGACCCACTTGTGGACAAAGAGAAATTAACATCATCAGTTCTCTTCAAGACTGGATTGTAAATTTCACTTCTCAATAACGCCGCGAAACAGCTTTAAGTCACTCTTATTATATCATTGAAGAAAGTAACGATTAACCAACACATAAAATATTTATATTGAACAAACAGTCGTAAGGAAAAGTTTAATATCATTTCACATTTTCCGTTATCCAAAATAATCTCCCACACTGCCATTAACTCTTCAGATAATCTTTGGTTGCAAATCCAGAAAACTCAAGTAAAGTCGGTTTCCTGTAGACAAAGCAGTGATATATAAAAACCTTTTAACACTCAGAAGATTCCACTTCTAAGCCCTGGACTCGATCAAAATGTCATCTGCAACAGATCGCTTCAGCAAAAGTCTGGCTTTATAAAAAAATATATATATACGAATTTATCAGTAAATGAACCATTAACAAATAATGCACATACGGCAAAGTAAGTTCCCCTGAGTGTCACTTCATTCTTTGGAAAGCAATTGGCAAAGACCTTCTTGGAGCAAGAATAAGAAGCTGCTGTAAACCTTGATGGCTCTCACTGACGGCAAGAAAGGGTTGTCCACATATGTTCCGTAGGTAATGACGTCTCAAGTATGAAGACACACGGCTGTCTGTTCAATTTAGCGTTAAAAAAGAGGTGGTTTATAATTATTTTACTTCCGCACGAATGATAACATATGTATAACGATGTAAACCTGCAGTTTGCCTGGATGCTTCCAAACTGGGGGACACTGGGTTTTTTGTTATATGTCGACAATGACTCCAATTTCTTTCAAATATTCTCGTTTCGAAAAGGTTTGTAATCTTTGGCCATTTTCTAAGGTGTGTGAATAAACTAATAAATTATTTTATCAGGATATTCGCGTCCGGTTCCTTGATTTTAACCAAAAGGGGCGTTCAAAGCAATGAATGGTTCTAAAAAAAAATAAATGTAAAATGTCATAAATATATGCATCAGGCAATTTTGATTGTGAAACATAGATTCTTGTTCACTGCATCACTGTAGTTTTCTTTCCCTGGTGTATAAGAGTAATCACAAGTTGATATCTTTCATAAATGCTTGACAGCAATAAGCTAAAAATATACGAAGCTCATCCCAGCGTCCAATATAAAATGAACGAACCCTAGATTCTGACCCTTTGAACTGATGCCTATCTAAAGTAACACGAATCCATTCATCTATTGTATGCTAATGTTTCATCGTTATCTCTCGCATAATTTGATAATGTGTCATTTAATTTCTTTAAGATTTTTATCCCCCTCAAAATATGAAAAACGTCGCAACTCACTCGGCAGTGAAAATCACGTGTGTCCCGATCTGGGAACAAAGATTATTTGAAATTAATATTTAATACAATGGCAGCGGAATCTCTCGCGACAAATTAACGAGATGATCGTGATAGCGTTCTGTCCTCTCTGATTTTTTTATGCGGTAATAACCTGAAGGATGAGACCCAAGCACGCCATCTTAACCCAAAAAATCATTAATTTTTACTGGAGGTCAATATATTTTTCTGCATGTGATGTCATTTAAGGTCAAGATCTAGTAAATGGAAGGTGCCTACAGATTTTTCAAATTTAAGAAATTAATTCAATTAATGATGCTTTATAATATTAGCTTGGTCAAAATAGATGTTTCGGGGCATAATTTGTAGAAAAACAAGATGAAAAACCATATTTTAAACTGTCATTTTCAATAAAAAATTAAGAAAACCAGTATTGAAAATGGGAGTTTTTTCCATATCAGGCAAAGAAAATGTATCCTGATTGCCTACAGTTTTTCAGAAAACGGTTATTTGTGTGTTCTTAGTCTCTACTTTAAAATACTGTCAAATTTAAGATAGGTATCGGGACTACTTTTCATGTGATTTCAGATTGAATTCCATGGAAGTACTCTATTTTCTACATAATTCTATTAAAGCCGTAAAGTACGGGAAAAAGAAAGTTGAAAGTGATTATGACGTCATAATGGATTTAGCACTGAAAAGTTACTCTAAAGTCATTTACTAGATCTTGACCTTAAAACCATCGATAATTGAATAAGATAATTTTTTGAAGAGATATGCTTCCCGTTGTGCATGCAAAAGGAATGTTTTTTTTGGGGGGGGGGGGTGTTAGAGGATTTGTTGAAAATCAAGATCTTGGTATTAAATCAGTAGAATCTGTCCCTTTTTTATAAAACAAAGCTTAGCTGTTCTATTTTTGTGTTATTTAAGATTTTGGCCTTCACAAAAAGTCATTGTAATGAATGAAACAAAATTCATATAAAAATTAACCCGAATGAATTCCTGGGCAGTATTGACCGTTTTGCCCGTTTCACTTATAAACACATATATCTGAAGTCAACAAGCCAGAGTGACACGGGAATAAATGATGGATATTAATCATGTTAAGGAGAATAAGATAGTGGTCAGTTCACGGACTTGGGTCAGTGTGCTTTATTGTAAATAACAAGTTCCGGTCATGAATAGGCCCAACTTTGTTACGATAAGGCCGTTGTAATTCCTTGGGGTTAATTAATCTTTGGTTGGAATGTAATATGACATTGTAGCAGTATTAAAAACAAGCAAACAAACAAACAAATAACAACTTTAATTAAAAAATTTGCAAAAAGGGTATACAAACTATTCTGATTTCTTTTTCTAAATGTCGACAAGAATACTCAAAATTGATTACAGTATCAAACAAAAGTATGCATGTTTACAAAAAAATTCTACTTTATATGCTTGCCCCCCTCCAGTAATAACGTCCGATGACTTTTTTCATTTCAGTACTGGTAATGTTATTTATTTTAGAAATTGCATTTATCCCCAAAAAAAATTTTTGTTTTCAAACTTTCAATATTTGTTTTGTTTTTTACAAAACGGAAAAATACCCAATCTATACACAAAAAACCCAAAGTATTTCATTCAAATTGCTGAGAACACTGCCTTTGATTTCTAATAAGTCTATACTCTCTGGTTTTGAGCTTGCTTTTTTTGTGGATAGTTTTTGCCTTACCTTACTGAGAATCTATTGAAGTTCCTAGGACAAAATGATAACTATTTGTGAAAACTTTTCGTTTTTATTCATGCAAACCTGTCGTGTTTAGCTGTATTTTGACAACCCTATCAAGTGCTATGTTGCTTAATTGGCATGCATATCTATTTTCAACTGGACACACGTTGAAATGGAACAAATTTATCATCATGACACCTTTTGTCCGTACATCGCCATACTCCCACCCGCAACATTTATAACAATGGCGATAGCCTCTGCCTTCATCCAGTTATTTAGGACAATTGTAACAGTTTCCAAGGTCTGCCCAAAATATTTAAATCTCGAAACTTCAAAACGTCCCAGTTTATGAAACTAATTTCGTTACCTAGTAACCGAAACATAACGTATAACCTGGACCATGTTAGCTTAATCAATGTAAATTCTATCAAGGAAAAAAGTAAATGCATAGATTAAATGTTAAATACACAATTAATGTAATTAAAGTGTGTTAAATACTTTTAAATCTTGTGATTGCAACGTTTATGATAGTACAGTAGAACTGATAGTCCAACATCTTATCGTGCAACCATATATACAGATAGAATCTAAATGATTTGTGTGCTTTTGTGATTTTTTTTATTTTCGATAAAATGTAGATTCTCGAAAACGGACCATGGAACGTTTTGATAAAACTTTGGTTCTTGCTTTAAACGCTATATATTTAAACTGACCAACTATGTTTAGTTTCATTAGAACTTTGTTCTCTGATACTGTAATTTCGTACACAATTTTTGTTATTTCCAGTACATTATGGTGTACCATATGTATAAAATAAGAGATGGATCTTTAAGACCAGTAATTGTATGTTTTATCGCTCCATGGCTGTACTCAGAAGCCTTGCTTTCAGCTGATTGTTGTTTATAGAGACATTAGAAAATTAAGTAACACCTTCGAACCTACGCTGGAAAATAAAATCTGACAGATTTTCGGCAGACGGCCTAAGATTCAGAAATAAAACTCTTGTATAGTTGAATTATTAATGTAACGTTAATATTGAGAGGTCCACGTAATTGCGGAGATAAAGAATATTCCATGAAAAATGCTTTCATTTACCGGTAGTTACCGAGAGAGAGAGAGAGAGAGAGAGAGAGAGATCCAAAACTATAGCGTTATGGTTGAACATTTGTCTTTGACCATAAACATATAAAATCACAACGCTGTACTTCTGCAGCAAGAGATAGAGAGAGAGAGAGAGCTGAAAACTACAGCGTTATGGTTTAATATTTGTCTTTGACCATAAATATATAAAATCACAACGTTGTACTGCTGCAGCTAAGAGAGAGAGAGAGAGAAAGAGAGAGAGTTTGTAACGTTCTTGCGAATAACTTAATTGTTTCGATTTCAATAATTAAATAATGATTCATTCTTGATTTTTTTCCCTAAATCAATCATGCTTTCATTGCCAAAAAATACTAATTGTAAAATGTGGGAGATGAAAATTTTAAATAGGGCCTAATCGGAAATGAAAAATTGAATATTTCAAAAAATTAATGAAATGAAATGCAGTCTAATAATTATTCATTTCATTACTTAATGCCCAGAGCAAGTTAAATAAGAGTGTTTGGAATAAAATTCCATTTTTTTCATTTTTAGGTCAATTTTACAAAAGAAGATTTTATTGAATTATTTATTTAATTTTTTTCTTTAAAAAATCGAGCCGGTAGGTAAAAAAAAGAAATATTTTCTTAACCGCCTGAAGTTGTTTTACAACATAAAAACGGACAATAGCCCTGTCTGAAGGACGCGACCTTTTACGTCCTGGAAAAAGTTGTGGGTTCATTTCAATTGTTTTGGTGAATCTGGGATGGTTTACATTATAAATATATACTATGATCATAAAACAAATGGACGACTGCCAAACACAGCTTACGATGACAGACAAAGTAGAGCAGTTGATATTTTTGTTGTACAGGTGTCTATGTGGAGGCAAAACATTCAGATTAGTCCGATAGGGGTTCCCACAGCTAATCAGAGTTCAACGCCGGAAAAAGGTCCTCGATATTCTAATACAGCGTATAATTTTTAAAACAATGTTTAAAATTTTCTATTATATTTACACGATTCGCGATCTGATCAGCATATAGAATATTTTTTTTACCAACCAGGCTGCTCCAAAAAGTGAGAATCAAGGAGGCTTTAGAGTTTTGGAGGTTTAAATGCAAAAAGAGATGAAAAACTGAAGAAACTGAGATAAATAATTACAGAGCAGCAACTGTTTCGACAATTGTTTCAGCCATCAATTCAAGTACCAGCCATCTCCGACAGCTGCGCGAAACGTGCAGGATCCCGAAAATACAAATACTGCGGGGAGGAAAATTCCTGTGGATTATCAAATTGGGAGAAGATGGAATCTTATTACTGATTTAATCGTTCATAATGATCTATAATAATCCGATGCAACTCTCTCTCTCTCTCTCTCTCTCTCTCTCTCTCTCTCTCTCTCTCTCTCTCTCTGTGCGCTTTTCATGGTACTGTTTAAGAAAAGTAAGAATAAACAGACCCCTAGAAGACAGACTGGTATCTACATGGCTTAGTGATGAGAAATTAATTCTCTCAACTCTTTAGTATATACAGCTGTCTAAACAAATGGAAGATGCACGCTTGACGCAATACACGTGATAGTCAATCCAGCCAAACAAATATTTTAAATGAGAGAATCAAAGGAATTCTGTGTATCTAAATATTATTTTGAACTCGAGGGGCTCAATTTAAGATACAAATGGACTGATGCAAATGTTTAGCATTTTGTATGAACCCAGCCTTCAGCAGATGAAAACACGTAAGGTTAGGTTGTCTAATGGTATCGAATCTGATTTTTAATTGTCACTTTAGGTCTTCAGATTATTTGATTACCGGTAGTAAGAAACGATTGCTCAGAGATTAAGTGTTGTGTGAGAGTGAGATTGTTTCATAAAATAGGCACGTACAGAGGCACAGCAATATTGGTTTCATGAAAATAAAGTACGCTACATATACGTTAATTTGTTAATATATAAAAGATCTTCATTTAAAATTCTTTTTAGTTTGAAATATTAAAAATCATCTTTACATTAATTATACAATAGAATAGTTAAAATATAAAATTTCTGCAGTAAAGATATATAAAAATTGTTGTTGTTTTTTTTTTAAACTACAGCAATAGTAATTACTATACATATATATACATTTATGATTATTTTCTTTTTTTATTTTTACTTTTTGATTATTTTCAAAAATCCAGGAAGTTGGGAAAAATTGATAAAGTTGACATGCAACTCGGGAATAAATTATCAAATGTGCAGCTTATTTGCATTTAAAAACAGATGAAAACAGATGTACAATATGTTTCTCTTTATTTAAAAAAAACGTATAGTTTCAACCCCTGGGTTACTAGTATTAAAAAGTAATTTTATTATACATGTACATGTTTTTTTTTTTATTCAGACAAATAAGCGTATGTTTAACTGCACATGGAAGATTTTTCTCCTTCCGATATGCTCGTGTTGACGAGGAATCTGTTTAAATTTAGAATTGCATGTGCGTACATTTTTATCTTTTCAACGATTAGGAAATAAGAAAGTTGTATGTAAGTAGTCGAGAACTGTACATACAATGTTGTAGTAATCTATATTGTTTATCTTTTTCAATGTAAAAACGTTTTACGATCAGAGATAAATGGGGCGTAATTTTAAAATTAAATTTCCCTCATATCTTTAAGTAACACTTTTTTTCGAAAGCGTCTTGAAAAAAAGGTCATAGCTAACATCTTATGAAAAAATCTCTTTATTCAAAATCACGTCATGTATTCTTTATTAAATCATAAACTGTTTTAAAAAGTTTTAATTTTTTATTTCAAGAATTGGAAGAACAAAATCGTATGTAAAACCAAGGATATATCAAGCCGTTACATTTTATATTTGACTCTCACAATATGGGCATCTGTTCTATTAAAGTATCTATGTTTGGATACACCTCCAACCCAGAGACATTCCGAAGAATCCACAGCGAGCGTGGTGGGAGATAACTTTGTATTGTAGTAAATGAACACATCGATAAAGCGCAAGAACTTCCCATCCTTAGAAAGCATATGAACGCACTGGTTAGTCACATCAGACATGAGGATACAGCCCTCTCCGTCAAAAGTTATGTCAGTCAAGTTACAAACCTGTCCTTCGTTTTGTTCCAGACCGTTGTACGTAAACCTCGTGGTTCCTTCCGAGTTCAGAACAACTAGCACTCCTTCAGCATCATCCACGTGATCTATGACGCCAATGTCACCATTTATATTTTCTCCAACTCGGAACGGATACACAAAAATATCATGTCCCTCTGTGTCTTTTTCAATAATCTGGCGCGTAATACCGAAATTGGTTATTCGAGCAACTCGACGCTTTCCAGAAGGGTTCATTTCGTTTGGGTACGATTCGGCAAGGCAAAGCAAAATGTCTCTGTTTTTGGTTACCGCGATACCTAAAGCAACAAATGGTCGAGTATCATAAATCTTTTCAACTGAACCGTCCGTCTTTAGCATAAGGACTTCATTACTTCCATAGATGACCATGTACACATCGCCCTCTGGCGTGGCTGCCATGTTCAAAACACCAGATTTTCCAAAACCTCCACCGGGAACGAGATGTTCACATTCGTCAACTTCCAGAAGCTGTATGCCCCTGTGCTTATAATGTCCATGCCATGCAGCAAATGGCGAAACAGGACAAATGGAAGACACTTCCGGGAACCCAGTTGAAGACCTTGCTATTACTTCCGGTTCACATTCGACAACTTCTTCAAGATCCCCAAAGATATCGGAAATTGAGCAATTTCCATGCGTATTTAACATAAGTCTGTTAAAACTTGGAATTAACACTTCTGGTGTACTTTCGATGTCATTTTCTAACATACGAGCGTACTTTATGTCTCCTACATCGTTTTCGCCCTCAATACGTTTCTCCCCTACAGACAAGGTTGACTTTAGACGTGATATATGAAAATCTATAGACTTTCCTAGTGCGTCTATAACCTCGACATTTGCCTTGCCAGCATCAGCGAGACCAGACAATGTTGTTTGATAGTGCTTATCTAATTCCTTCCGAAGTTCCTCATATCTGTGCTTGACCGTTTCCTTTTTACCTTGAATGTCGTTTAGGACACTTTCTCTAGCCGTCGTCAGCCGCATTTTTTTATCGGTAAGATATGGTAAGATACTGTTCTCGATTTCCTCTCGACTTCTCTCTGCCTCTTGACGTTTGAATGACGTAAGGATGTCATCAATCTCAACGAAACGGTGTCCTTGATGATAATCTAAAATGCAAACTCGACAAACAAGACAGTCACATCCACGTGTTACACAGTAAAGTATACACAGTTCCCCGGAATGTTCCTCGCATAGTTCATCGATGTCATCGCTTTCCGGATTAGAATCCTCGCGGGGTTGGTACGGCACGAGCGCTGTCAACTTCTCGGAGTCAGCGATGGTTATGATGTCATGGTCGCGAGACTGTCTGCTCTTTAAATGAATTCTGCTGCAGTTTTCACACATGAACTCGTCACACGTCAGACATTTTCTGCTGATTTCGTGCTGGCCCTCACATAAGTCACACGGTGCCGTGTTTATGCCTTCAGCCATTTTGTGACTTAATCACAGGTTTATGTCCATCACAAAACACGTACATATTCTTCCAAAACATTGAAAAAAGGTATGTTATACATGTTGAAAAAGAGTATTTTTAAATCATAAAGGACACAGATTACGTGTGCAAGTTTGCGCAGGCATTTAAATCAGCCTTCTCTTTGTTTGGTTGGTTACAACCTATGTCGTTAGATCGATCAATACAGAACGTTTGTTTGTTTAATTCGCTACCTTTAACATTTTTTCTTTCAATGATACATGTAGGCTGACCCGTCCAAATACTCTGAGTTCAGACTGTTTTGTATTTCTGTATATGCACTTCTTGAATGCATTTCACACCTCTGATGTTTAATTCAATTTCACTGATTATGTACCTCATAAAAATAAAAAGTACATATATATATATACTAGTAACCCGGTATATTTTCTTGATCATCAGACATAAACTGATACATAAATAATACTAGTGTTCATTTTTGGATATTAACCAATCAGAGGCTAGAAAATAAACAAAATTGATTTACATTCTCAAAACACTAATGTTTATTGTAACAAAAGATATATTTTTAATTCATTAAAAATTGATTTACATGTAAATGAAAGAGGCACATTGAATCCGCCGTGCATCGATCTGATCAACCGCTATCAGGATAAAAATTTTATTCCTGACCTCGACCTCTACCAGGATGTGAATCTAGTCTATTTCGTCGACCTTTACCAGGATGTGAATTGAATTTAGCTTGTCGACCTCTACCAGGATGTGAATCGAATTTATCTTGTCGACCTCTACCAGGATGTGAATCGAATTTATCTTGTCGACCTCTACCAGGATGTGAATCGAATTTATCTTGTCGACCTCTGCCAGGATGTGAATTGAATTTATCTTTTCGACCTCTACCAGGATGTGAATCGAATTTATCTTTTCGACCTCTACCAGGGTGTGAATCAAATTTATCTTGTCGACCTCTACCAGGATGTGAATCGAATTTATCTTGTCGACCTCTACCAGGATGAGAATCGAATTTATCTTGTCGACCTTTACCAGGATGTGAATCGAATTTATCTTGTCGACCTCTACCAGGATGTGAATCGAAATTGTTTTGTCGACCTTTACCAGGATGTGAATTGAATTTTTCGTCTCTCCTTTACCAGGATGTGAATTGAATTTGTCGTCTCTCCTCTGACCGGGACGTGAATTTAAGTTATCTCGCGGGCCTTTACCAGGACGAGAATCTGGTTTATCTTTCCGACCCTTTCCAGGGTGAGAATCGGATTTCTTTGTACCAAGACGAGAAGTTAATTTATCTTTCCCTGTATCCTTTTGACTTTTTGGGTTAACATCCGGTTTTTCCTGATGACTTCCCGAATTTAACTTGGTTTCCAAGTCACCGATTGCCCATGGGGTAGGAAAATCGCCATTTTCTCCGAAAAAGTGTCGGAATAGGTCTCTCTCGTTAAATTTCTTTGAATCATTGATTTTCACAGGGCCCTTTTCATTTTTCTCTGAAATATGAGCTTAGTGTTTATTTTCGATACGTATTTTTTTTCCTTCTAAATTTTAAATCTGAGATTGAAATATTTGATCACATGACAACTATAAATATTCATGTAAATATCAGGTTGAAAATTATTTAAGGAAGCTCTAAACACTAACAAGGACTTGGGAGAAAAATATCTGACGTAAAGGTGTACATATTGAGACTTTTTCATCATTTATAAAATAGGCTACCTGCCTTATTCCTGCATGAAAAATGTTCAAGGACAATGGACTATTTGTGAGCTGAAATCACTGCTGATTACTTACATTGGGAAAATAAATTAAAATACTAGTAATGAGTTAAATTATTTATTCTTGGTCTTATATAATGTTAAAACATTTTATTTTAATACAAATCGTTTAATTCACAGTAAATTAGTAAATAACTTTTTTTTCAATTTACCATTTTAGTTGAGCAGAGTTTAGAGCTTTCTTATCGACACTTATATATTACACGTTTTAAATTCATATTTTTAAAAAAAAAAAAAGTAATGGGTCAATTCAGTAATCATTAATACCTTGACAAGAAACAAGAATGAGGAAATAAATCAGGAACACAATTCTCCACATTTCCTCTATAACAAGAGGTTACCGTTGTTATGAAGAATATTAGAGTTATCTTTCTTTTCCTGCAAAAAATTTTTGAGAATTTTGAGAATTAGATTTATGTTTACATTTTTTGTTATAATGATTGCGACACTATCGTTACATTTCTTTATGCTTCTCGGACATTGTCGACTGAATTTATGTATATACTGGTATCTGATAAGAACCCCTCGCCCGCGTGACGCAGTGGTTAGAGCGTCTGCTCACAGGCACTTGTTTCGGGAATGAATTTAACCCATAGTATTATAATGTTATTGTACCACTATGGGTCAAAAATTTATTACAGAAACAAATGCCTGTGCGTCTTCTCTAGAGTCGCGAAGTAAGGAGTTGATCCTTACGTCGCGGGTTCGAATCTCACTGAGGGATGTGGAGACCGCGATGCTTTAATGACACCGTATAACCGAGGTCCTCTGTTGCAGTAGGTGTTGACGCGAAAAAGATCCCTCAAGGCTCAATGGCTCTGAGTGACGAGCATAGGACAAAATTTGCAGCGCTCCAACGGCAGGTGGTGGCGTCTCCATATGAGTGAAAAATTCTCGAGACAACATACAATCAATCAATCAGTCTGATAAATGCCACTTTTCTTTCACCAATACGGGTATTTATTATGCGGCCGGATTGATAGATCCGGTACGTTTATTGTTTTTGTCCTGTCTGCCTGATTGTCTGTTTACCTGTTTGTCTGTCTGTCTGTTGTCTACTTTAAACTTAGCCATAACTTTTGAACCGTGAGATATAGAGACTTCATATTTCAAATGCATACTCCTCTAATAAAGTTCTTTCAAATAACACCAAGGTCAATGACCTTGTGATCTTGACTGTGACCTATATGCTAAAAACTTTCGCCATAAACTTTGAATCAAAGAAGATAGAGACTTCATAGTTAATATGCATACTCCACTCATTAAGTTCTCCCAAATGACACCAAGATCAATGACCTTATGACCTTGACTGTGACCTATATGCTGAAAATAGATTTTTCAAACGTTGTTGCCGCCGGGCGCATAGTGTTTCACAAACACATCTTGTTTTAAAATGTTCTTAGCATAAAATTACCCGCTGTATGATTTGTAGCTTTGGTAGATATTGTTTCCAGAATATAATTACACTATAAATGAAAGCATTTACTTTGAACAGCCGACAATGGATAGACAATAAAATGAAAGGGAGGGGATCCACTAAAACTGCCTGTACCGTAAGAAAGTACGATATATTTTGTCATTAATCTCTACACAAAAAGTAACTATTGTAACGCAATATTTATGATGAATATATTGCAGAAAATTCTTAATAAGTGTCGGAAACACTACTTTATTATAATGTAATCTTTGAAAACTCGAGAATCTAGTATGGAAGTAAGTACTATGCTTTGAATATTGTAAATTTCTGGTTTCTGGTTTACAAACATATTAGGTTGTTTGTACTTTTTTTAAAAGACAATTTTTTTGAAAAAATAAAAAGGTAAAGAATCTTACCTGCTCAAAAATCCTGCATTTAGGCCTTGTGTTATTAAAACCACAGTTAGAGAAATTTGATATTTATAAGAAAACTGTGGGTGTCAGTCGTGGCCTAGTCACACCTAGTTACATATCACTTCATGCTAATTATATGTTTTGTTGTGTTTCATGCATATTTAATGCAGATAAAAACAATACTCTAGGCCATCATTAAAAAAATTGTTTTTTGGAATTGCCGCCTGAAGGGTTTCAGATACAGGAGGGAGGGAGGGAAATTATTATTTTTTTAATTGAAGATAAATTTTAAATTTTTGATAAAAATCTCAGTAAACAGTAAATACAATTTCTGACTTTTAAGATCTGACACTATATTTCAGCGTTTTGTATGGTGCATGTGATACATGTAAGGGGCAACAACATTGATTAAATAGAAGAAAAAAAAATCTTCCTACTTTTGGTCAATAACATTTTTTTCAGGAGGGGGCATTTCAATGAGGCTGGAGGCAATTCCAAACAAACTAAATTTTATTTTGGCCCTATTAGATTGTTTATTACAGGCCCAAGGAAGCGGTCGTTACATGTACGTATTCATGTAGATTTGCGCTTGTGTTTTGTATTTTAGAGAGAGAAGGGGGGTTGATGAAAAACTAGTACTTTTCGTTCTAAGTGCATTAGAGGTGGGATCAGGTGCCTTAAAGTAAAGCATCGCCTTCATAATGGATAACAACCGCCGTGTGGTACTTGTTCATAATCGAGAGAAAAAAATCTGTCAAACATTCTGTTTGTAAATAATATTCTATCAATATTAGTAGGAAAAACGTCAGTCAGCATTTGACTTATTAGTGATAGATTTCCTTTGCTTACAAGGTCATTGTATAAACGAGTCCGCAGGTGTGAATCATCTACTTATTTGTGTCAAAAGCTTGCCTGAGTTGCGTCGTTTTAAGAAATTGTACGTACATGTAGAGCATAATCTTGCATATTTAGTCATCTGGAAGACAAAATTCAAATTCTTTAAAACAGGTGTGTCATATTGCGTGGTATCTTTTATTTTAATTTCACTGTACGTAACAGGCATATCTTCGGGATCGGTGTCAAAAACTACCTTGTTTTATAATTGTGGCTCTTTGCATGCAGATGCTCCGCCTTGCAGTGTCCTTGTTATGATATTTACAACTAACGACATTTCCAACAGAACTATAGTTGTTGTGTGAAGAACTTGAACACGTAGGAGGATTATATTTCATATGTTTAATGTCTGTGTCCTCTACAAAAACTTGAATTTTTCAATTAAAATTTGTAAAATTTAAATTTTTGTAGAGTACATAAGCACTGAATGATTTTTTTTGTAGTTGAAAGGTGTTGAAGCGATATTGAAAACTATGCTCGATAACTTACATGTTTGAAAAATATTAAACATTTGGATAATTAACGCAAACGCTTTTAGTTGATATTGAAGACAAGGAATCCTTTATTTTATGAGCAAAATTTACGAAAACATGGTATAGTAGTCATATACCTCATTGTTAAAATGAGCAATGCAATGTTCTAAATAAATCAAGGTCTTTCATCTTCGACGGAAGACCTTTCTGTTATTAATAGGTTTCTTTTCCACAGTTTTTAGCTCTACTGGTCAGAGACCAGAGGAGCTTATACGATAGTAATGCGTTCGGCGTCCGTCCGTCTGTCTGTCTGTAAGCAATTTGTCAAAATGCTACTCCTCCTACAGTTACAATATAACTTGGCAACAAATACACAAGTAGACTACAATAAGATACATAATTTTGTATATCGATTTTTGATTTTGATGAACGGTGTTGCCATGGTTACTAAAAATAGAAATTTCTGTGAAATACTTTCAAAATGCTACTCTTCCTATAGTTTTGGTCTGATTTCATTATAATTTGGCACACAAGTAGACTATACTAATAACATAATTCCGTGTATTGGTTTAGGATTTCATTGAATGATGTTGCCATGGTTGCTAAATTTGAAAATACTGTAAAAGTTTATTTAAAACTACTCTTACAGCTGTAATCTTATTGCAGTATCTTGCCACAAAAAGAGCTCAATCAAGCATCATTATTCTATTTATTGCTGTTGTAAAGTTTCAAGTCCCAACTGCTTCTTTTCTATTCATTTGTTATTAGTACAGACCAGTAGAGCTTCAGTCTCGACAGAGACTTCTGGTTATTATTTGTTTTCTGACATAAATTTGTGCACATTCTCGTTAACAGCTTGCTCGATTTTCATGAAACGTTCAGGACTGATAGAGCATAAAAAAAAAACTAGACATATAGTTTTTGTTTTAATGACGTAACTTTCGGTTCCGAGATTTTTGCATTTGAATGAATTTTTCGGGGGTTAGTTTGTCCGCGAGAGAGAGAGAGAGAAGAGAGAGAGAGAGAAACTTGAGTTTTTCAGCAATGATAGAACATTATACTATAGTGTACATGTAGATGTGACATACGTATTTCATTTTCACCGGAATTACTGCACGCCGACGCTCGCTATGGTTCGAAAAAAGGCATATGGAGAATTTTTAAATTTCTTACACTTTTTCAATGATATCTTTTTACCTAGAAACTAATCAATATACGCCTACACTCAGCAACTTTTCAAAATAAAACTTTCAAATTGTATTCACAGAAGAAAAAAGAAAAGAAAAGAATGAAAATATGCTAACAACCTCAATGTTCTATTTGTTTTGTTTTCTTGTTTGTGTCTTTACACAACATTTATAACATGCTACTAGCTGGCTCTAATATGATAGATCGTCATTGATTTTTAGGTTAAGGGTCCCGCTACCAAAGTCCGAGGAAAAAAGTAAGGTTAATATTGTTTCAGTAACTAGGTGTATATAAATTTTTTTTAAATAATTGAACCGTTTTTGTTCACACAAACCATTCCTTGCAACTTTCATTATGTAATATGTCTATGATCTATCGAAGAAGAGGTAGCTATAGTTTGAGAATTTGTTTTCCTATCATCACTGTTAAGCTTGACCTAGTAGGAAATATAAAGTATCTGTCATCTGTTACTCCTCTATTTACATACATTAAAAGATCGATAAAAAAGATTTTTGGCACTCGGAGTTCCTCGGATGACTCGTACCTCGCACATAACCTCGGACGTCAACGGTGATCTACCATCTTGCTGATTCAGTCATGTGATCTTATTTGAAATTCTTTCAAATTTCATACATTTGAAATCAAAGTTAATTTGTGGCACACGCAACAGTTTTTTCTTGCTTTCAAAGCATATTAACTTGAGGCTGTAATCAAAACCTGTCTACGATCAAGAATTGTACAAATTAAGAAACATTTTCGAAGAACGTTATGCAGAGCGCAATATGAAATGAGTGATAAGGCAGTTTCCGGCGGAGAAATGTAAGGATCTGATGCGTATTCCTCCACTAATCACATCCGAGGTTTGAATGGAGCGTAGCGGAGTCAGCCGAGGATTGCCGATTGGATTTTTGGTGTCAAGGTGTCAACAACATAAATCCTCGACTCACTCACCCCTCGGGCAGTTGAACGTTACACTTGCTGATGTATAGTATTATTAGTCCTCTACCGGTGAAATCGGAGGGGACTATAGGTTTCCTCTGAGTCTGTCTGTTACGCTTTGGGGCCCATCTATTATCCGCAACTCTTCTACCACTGGATGAAATTGATAAGAATTTCACAGAATCTTTGTTACTAATATATATATATAGTGCTATTATGTACATCCTATTTTACATTTTGATCAGATACATATTTTGGGTATCCCAGAGCAAACCATGAACATGGCCATTCTGTCTAAAATATTAAATGGTACCTATCTGTTATCCGCAACTCCTCCTATACCACTGAATAAAATCTAACGATACTAGTACTTTCACAGATGCTTTATCAAATGCCATTGTGCACCTCCTATTTTACCTTTTGATATGACACTATTTTCGGGTCATCCAACGCAAAACACGGGACTTTGCCCTTATAACCAGAAGGGAGGCGATGTATCATTTAGTGTATCTATTTTTTTTTTATTAAGTCCTGCTTTAGATGAAATTAAAAATTGTTGGCTAGTGAAGGGGCACAATGAGTGTCTTATCTCTATAAGCGAAAACCAGAAATCCAAGTTAATGAATCAGATGAAAATGGTCTAAAAAATTTTTAAGCAGTTTTACTTTGTTGTATTCTCTTCTGTTCTAGTTTTTTTTATTCTCTTGAAATTTTGACAGCTATAACTTCCATATGTATATAAGGATAAATTCAGTAAGATTTTTCATTGTGGTGATTTTGAAGTCGCATAGAATGAATAGTTGGTTAAACCATGCATGTTCTCAAGATATGACAATTTTTAGATGTACCTGAGTACGACGTACGGCTATAACCTAAAGAACAAATCTCACACTTGAAAATTATTGTATCATTTTATTCAAGAGGGTGACATTTAAGGCAGGGAGAAAAACATGATTTTTAATACAGCTAGAGAAATATAAAATGAAGTCCCATTTTACAACTAATACACATGTATCACCCTTTTTATAAGCTCATTTCCCCTGCTTTTCAATATCATTTTATATATTAACCAGGCGGCAAGTACCAAAGTTTTCATTATTTTTAGCAATATCCTTAAATATAACTAATTTTATGAAAGAGTTCTGTTCAGTGGCTGAATTTGATCCCAATTCCGTTATCTTTCCCTTGTCAGAACTAGTTTCAAACGTGTTCTGGTGTGTTTTTCTCATATTATTACTTTGCTCAATTACATTGGTCCATCTGTTCTCTTTCCAAACATTTTCATTATATTCCTTCGGAGTTTCTCTTGAATTTTTCTTTGAATAGCGCGGAATTTTCTCCAGTTCTTCCTTCGTAGTCTTATGTAAGTTCCTTTTGGTTTGCTGTTGTTGACACTGGGAAAAAATTGACTAGCTGTATCTTTATCTACATTTGATTCTGGTGGATCATAGTTTTTTTGAGTATCATTCTTTGATAAATTTTCCACTCCTTTCGCTTTTGGTGTAGTTAATTTGAGGTTTTTGGAAAGACTGGATTCTTCCTTCTTATATGTTTGGTTCTGCATTGTGCCACTGTCTTTTTGTTTCCAGTTCTTTGTTCTACCGAGTTGACGCGTAAACACTGGAGATGGACAATAAAACATGCATTTCATTAATTACCCATCAAAGGATTAGATTAATAGAAAATTAATTTAAATTTGTTCAAAATATAATCTTTTAAATAATAAAATGTGTACGTGTTTCTGCAAATCGGTTTCTTCTTCCAATGTTTAATTTGGATTTTAAAGCATCCCCCTGTTCTCTTCTTCCAACAGGATGCGAGAACTTAAGAGATTCTAAAAGAAAGGACATTATTTTCAACAGTGTTTACAAATCAATTATCTGAAGACATATTCAAAGAATTTCCACCATTATAATATTTACTTATTCTGTCATTCTTTTCTTTTCCATTTTCAGCAGCTGTGTCAGATACCACAGAATCTAAAATTACACGCAGAGGACAACTGTTGTAAAGGTCCATGAAAACTTAAAACTCAGAATTTTTTTCAGTTCTGACATATTTTTTTTATCCACTTTAAACTGTATTAAGTACCTTTGGAGTAGACAAAGATGATGCACTGCGAATACAGAATTATTACCCATGTTCTCATTATGCCTACAAAGAAGACATGGTTATTTATACATATACATTCACTTTTTCTTAGATCAAAAAGCATTAAAATCAATTTATTTAAACCAGTTTAACTCTGAATTTATATATTCATTAAATTCATTAAATTATCTCTCTTACATGTTTCAAGAAATATTCGTTGTTTTTAAAGCGTGTCGAGCATGTTATGTTATCGATGTATGGAAGTTTTTAAATCTACAAGATTGGATATGACTTAGAAATTAACTCATTAACTTACCTTTCTTTCGTGTGATTTCCTATATAGGTACGAAAAGATTGATCCTGCAAAAAATATAACTACTTTATATGAGAGCCGAGGGTGTTTTGACTTGGTCACATTTTGATCAATGACTTTGTCAGTTTTGTCATATGTTAATTAAGACGTTACTGGTTTTATACGAACGTGCATAACTAATAATAAATGTTGCGAAAATATCAATTAAAACAAAACGGGGGATATTGTGGGCAATGGCCTCACTAAATAATACCCCTGTCTGCCAAATGTTTATTAAGGCAGCAAAGCCTATGTTTTGCACTGAAAGATCTGAAATGAGAGTAAGATCAAAAAATAAAATAAGAGATGCAAAATGGCTTTATGTAATAAAGAATCTTTGAAAGTATCATTATATTTTATTCAATGGTATAGGAGGAGTTGCGGATAAGAGATGGGTACCCTTCAATATTACAGAAAGAATTGCCGTGCTCATGCTTTACTCTGGATACCCAAAATATGTGTCTGATCAAAAGGTAAACTAAGAGGTCACTATGGCACTGTATAACAAAGACTCTCAGAGAGTCTCAATAAATTTCATTCAGTGGTAGAGGAGGAGTTGCAGATGAGATATGTAACCCCCCGGGCATATGTAACCCCCCGATCACTACATACCCTCCCACTTTTTCAAGCTGGGGGGGGGGGGTGTATAAATATTGCGAAAATATCGATAAAAATAAAATCAAAAGGACGGATAAGAAAGTCCACAAATTTGCTTTAAAGTCACGGAGTAAGGAGTTGACCTTTACATAGTGTGTTCAAATCCTACTTCGGGACGTGGACCTTCTATTTTTTTACTTTTTATCCGACACATTTTTTTTGGGTGCCCCATAGCTAAACACGTACACTGTCATTCTTACAGTGTACTACAATACTGAAGGGTACCCATCTCTTATCCGCAACTCCTTCTATACCACTGAATGAAATTAAATGAGACTTTCACAGATTCTTTTTACGTAGTGCCATGTCCACCTCATTTTCGAGTTTTTGATAATTTATTTCGGGTCTCCCGAGGCAAAACATGAACATTGACATTATAAAGAAATGGGAGGTGAGGGTATCATTTTGTGAGCTCATTCATGTTTACCTAAAATTCCATAAACAAAAGAGCTTTGTGCCTTTGAAGAGCTTTATTAAGATGCAAATGACTTTGAGTGTTCTTGAACTAGAACTCGTAGTAATTTGAATAATGATGAATCTTACCATCAGTTAGTGATGAATTTGTGTCAAAACTATCTGTCGATATATCTTCAAACGAAAATATGCCACTATGTCACACATTGCTTCATTTAGCTCGAGGGGTATTAAGGAAATCTAGACACTGGACAGAAGTGAAAATTTTTCATCAATTATCATTCATTTACTTGCCTCAAGTTAGATTTTTGTCAGCATTAAACCGATTTTTAACAGCATAACTGTACTAATAAAATATCTGTCATATCTATTATGAAAGATATTTATGGTGTAGAAAATATAACCTTGAAACTAGACAAAAACTTCAATCAAAATCATCGAAGATTATGCACATCGAACCTATGGAAAAGCTTTGTATTCTGTTGTTAATCTAAACATTGTACAACTAATAGTCTTCAAACAAAGAACACAAAGTTACTTCAGAGAAATGTATTGTATTAATTTAACCTCTTTATTAAGATCTTTACCAGTTTGTTTTTTTTCAAAGAAAATGTGCAAGTTATAAAAATGTAATCACATCTGATAAATACCTTTGAAAGGTAAGCTGAATTATCAATACCAATTCAAAAGTCTGCCATACAATTGGTTAATGTATTGATCATACATAAGACACAGTTATCATTGAATATGTTTCAGTTTATTTAGAACATGTACCTTACAGTCCTTCCTTTCCAGTCATGCCTTTTCTGCCATTAATTCAATATTAATCACAATAGTTCCCAGTAACGCATTAGTATAATGCAACTTATATCTCAGAAAAATTGCATAGCTAAATACATCATGTCCTTGGACAAAAATTAATTTCATTTGAATAAATTACTTTTATGCATTGTCATTTCGTAGACCAGTAAATATATACACTTGTGTAATCGATATCTTTGTCTTGTTCCATAAGTCACTTGCAACATTTTAACAAAATTGAAACTTGTAGCACTGACACAAAACGTAAATTGCAATGAAAAGCACAAAACGAAGCAAAACACATAAAATTTTGGATTTCGCCTTAAGTGCGTCTTTGGATCTACTGACCAAGACAGTTACACGTAGTCAAAGGAAGTTTGTTGGCGTCCATTTGTTTCCACTAATATCTTTTTCCATATTGTCTGTGTGCCCTTTGTTTTCTCCTTTGGTTCCTCTTGTGTTTCCTCAGGGCCTTATTTTTTAGTTTCCTTTGCCTCCTTTTGTGTTTCTTTATCGTCTTCTTTATTTTCTTTTGCACCTTCCTCTCATTCTTCCTGAGTCTTCTCTCGTGTCTGTTCGGTCCTTTTCCGTATTTTCTAGGATTGAGATGAGGGTCGACATGAGGTCTAATTGGTACGTGTGGTTCTGGGAAATCTATAGGGTGGCGACCTTGTATATCTGGACGGAGTGAATCAGGAAAACGACCACGAGGTCCTCTGTGATTTTGCACACCCCTGTTGACAAGATCACGTAGTCTATTTATTCCTTGTTGTGGCCGATCAATACCCCCGTCCCATGGTCCCTGTCGACCTGGGACAGTTCTGGCACCCCAGGGAGCGCCACCTACACCTGGTACCGGACCCAGGGGTTCTACATTCCAGGGGTCAACTCCATGACCTCCATGTGTATCGTGTCCATGACCTCCATGTGCATCGTGTCCATGGCCGTGGTCCCCATCTACAAAAACAAAACCAACAACCAATTATTCTATAATTTGGCATACTGTCAGTCTTCGAGAGTACGTAGCATACGTTTTAAGAAACAAGAGACAATTCCATCGTATATTTTCCAATGTTCATTTTTATTTTGATGTGATATATTTTGTTTAAATTTGCGATTTATGCATTTTATATAAATTATCAAGACTTTTTTATGTACATGTACTTACGTATTTGACCTTGAGTTCCCAGCAAACATGCTGCCAAAACTATGAAGGAAATCATCCTACAAAAAAGAGATAAAAACATAAATTCTGGCATTGTGAAAATGTTTCATCATTGCTACAGTTTTCAATAAGTTTTTACGAACAATTAATTATTCATGATAAGGAATAAGATTTCTTACCTGTTGATATTCCACAAATGTTCTGACTGTAGATGTAAACCAAGAATACTGTTATATATATACTATCCCGTAAGAGGAAACATTTGTAAAAATGTCATTTATAGACATATGTTGATAAGATAATTAGACATCTTTTAAATTTGCTATTTATGGACAGAGGTAGAGGGAAATCCAAAAACCATATCCTAGTTTGACATTTTATACGTAGTATTTCAAATTTTTTTTAAAAACTTTCAAAGTTTTCGAACGAAACATTGCGTTTAAATGTTATTCTGTGTATTATTTGTGGTTTGCACCTATCAAATCCAAATATTTACATAGATCTTTAATGCATAATAAATAAAAACACGTAAATTTTTGGACGAATCTGTACTTGTTTAATTATTATTGATTTAAAATCAATTGATGACATACTCAATCTACATGTACGTCACAGAGTTTTGATTGGAGAATCTTTTTCTTTCTCCAGCGCGATATTGATGAATGTACATGTAATTAAACATTAACATAATACACCAATGATAAAGAGATTCAGCAAAACTAGGGGGATTCCCTGGAATATTGCTACATTCTTATTCCTTAATCCGAACCTGTGAAAAATAAGTGAGTGTGCAATCTACATTTTTAGTATGTCGAACTTTTGATGGTTGATAAAGCACGATGATATTAGTTTAATTTTAATTTGAATTTCCTTTTTAAAAAAAATCGGGTTACTTTTTTCACTCTAAATCAATACATATTTCCTAGAAATTGCTCTTGCTGCTTGTTAAGAAATACTGGTATTTGAATAAACTTACCAAGTGTGAATAATGGCAGCAAATACAGCTTTAACAATCGCAGTGAAAATAGTCCGCAAGTTCTATAAGGACCACACTAATTAAGAAATACAAATCAAATCTGTTGTTTCTGACATTTTTGACATTTCATTTTGGAAATCTTGTTTGTTTGATGAATTCAATTTAAAGTAACATAATTTCTCTTTCTATGTTTGAAGGATAAATTTTTGTAGGTCTCACTAGTTTTTCACCTGACAATCAGCGTGTCTTAGTGAGAGCTTTCTGATTTTTTTCCTGGTTTGGTTGGTTTATTTATAATTGAAAAGAGGTTTGAAAATTTAGTACGTCCTCTCTTAATTGTCTTCTCTGATGGAGGTTAAACTTATTTCTAGAGACTGATTAAAATATTGGGGTAGATTTTCGACTGCACTTTAAATATATTTTACAGTATTGTATAGTGTTAAGTGCATTGTATCTCATTTATTCTCATATGTACAGAACTGTTGTGGCTTTTGGTCTCATATAAGAAATTCATTATCCGAAATAAAACTCTTGAAAATCTTTATATCTAAATCAATTGCATGCACCTACTTCTATTTCTTTATGCCACACAACGCTGTAAAATTCAGTAAGAATTCAATTACTGTGATATGGTCAATGAATTAAAAAAAATGAATGAATAAATAAGAAAATTAATTATGGTCTTAAGTCAATGACAATTTTTTTACTATACAGATTAATCAAATATGTTCTGTTGTCTTTTGTTTACAAGTCACTGAATGGAATGTTGTCGTGCATTAATTACAGAACAATGGAAATGTGAAAGAGAAGAGACCGCAAACAATTGTTATACGTCATACTGATACTTATTTCCTGCAAACTATGTCAAACCAAAAAAAAGCACAGAGAGAGAGAGAGAATGAAAGAAAGAGAGAGAGAGAGAACATAAATACACAGAATTTGTTATTATATATTTTTAAAAATGGGACGTTCGCATCAGTCTTTCATTTATTTTAGATTTGCCATTTTTCTTATATTATGTTATGGCTTATGGTTTATGAGATGCCGTTTAAATATTTTTAAGGTATTTTCTGATATCAAAAAATCATTTTGTGATATCAAAAATTCGAATTTCTGATATCAGAAAATCATTTTTTTGATATCAAGAATTCGAATTTATGATATCAGAAAATGATTTTCTGATATCAAAAAAATCTATTTTCTGATATCAAAAAAATCTATTTTTTGATATCAAGAATTTCTTTTTTAATATCAGAAAATTCTTCAAAAATATTAAAACGGCGCCTCATAATGATTGCAGTATTATTTCAGGTAAATTACTTATATACATTGGTATGTATAAATTTAGAAAACTAACATTGTAAATCGGTATTTGGCGAGAATGTTTATCAGGAATGCTTTGTCTAAGTATGCACCAAATTAATTTTCATGCATTCTTTTTTGCAAAACAGAATTATAAAAAGACGGAGTAGAGCTTCTTGATGTTATATATCAAGTTATAAATATTTAATAAAGAGCTAGAACATGTTGGTGTCTTTTTTTTCATGTAAGAAAAAATGTTGATTTAATTTTGTCTTTGTTTTTAAAGATGGATTAAAATGCTTGGAACAAATACAGATTTTCATATTAGCAGGTGGAAAAATACAAATAGGAAATTATAGATCAACTCAGGAAAAAGGAAACACAATGTGTGAACACCATGAGACCACTAACAGATAACTAGTGAATCTTATTGGACAAAGCCTCTATACCAGAACTTATCAATCTTATTGGACAAAAGAAAACCAGAACTGCAAATCTTCTAATGGATACCTTCGACGTCAAGACTGGTCAATGTTTTATGGTAGTAATGATATGTCAATGGTGTTGGGAATTTCTCAAGGTCACAATGAGGTATTTTGAATGTGATGGGACTCCTTAGAAATACGTAAGCGTAGTCATAAACATTTTAGACTTTAAGTCTTAAACAATCCTATTTTTTACGATTTCCCTTTTGATTCACCATTGCTAGTTAATTCTTCATTGAATATGCACCAAACTTCACTCGGCTAATTGCAAATCACATTTATTTAAAAATTGCATCATTTTACGATAAAAAAAGCGCCTAATCTTGCAATCTCTTATGATTCAAGTTTAAATACATTTCTTGCATCCCCTGCCCACCGGTTTCACCCGCCGTGTGCTCCTTGTCATGATCAGGAAATATCGGAAATATCCGCTGTCAACCTAATTCGTCAGTCAGCATTTCACTCAATGATAAATTGTATTAGCTGACAAGGTTATTGTATCGTCCATAGAACTCAGAAATTATTACTTTAAACGAGACTGCTGAAATTATTGTTTCATCAACTTGTTTGTCGATAATTTACCTCGTTTTAGAAATTTGTTCATACGTAAAGCATTATCTTGCGTATCAACTGAGATATATATAAACTCCGTAAGCAGGTGATGAAGGTGTATTGCTGCATATAAAAGTAAGGCAAGTTGACGATAGGATAGACAAAGTCATCACGTTTATCATAAAGCTTGCTTGTTAGATAACCATTGACGTCTTCTTCAAGAAAAAAAATCAAAATATGACAGAAATGTGTCAGACTCTGTGGTATTATTTTTCATCTCAAGCTCACCAGGATATATCGTATCGACTTAGGAATGGAAATTACCATTGTTAATTGATAACACGTCGTTGATAAATCTAAATGTCGAGTTGATGGCCACAACAAGTGTTTTCTTCTTTTCACGCATAAGATTTTGCACAAATTGTGCTTAATTCAGAAGTGAAAAAATAACATGATCAGCATGTTTTGTGGCCCCAGCTGGCCATAGGAAGTTTAAAACAACTAACCACACTCTGCCCTTTTCTGTTTTTGTAAGGCTTGTAGAGAGGATACAGGAGTTTATGTCAGTTGATTTGAATGGCATGAGCATGCTGTAGATACATGTGTGTTAATTTCTAAAATGAGGAAAGCTATTGACAAATAAGTTGATTCAAAAGAATATTAAAAGTTCTGTTTAAAGTTAACATTTCGCAAATTCTTTGGTCGATACAATGGGACTGTAAGCAAATATATAATTTTTTTTTAAAAGCGAATGTACGAACTCTTCAATAAATATTGTTAGACATTATTTTCACATTTGTTTTGTTTGTCCGATGACGACAAGGACCACACGGCGGATGTTACCGGTCCACGGGGGTTACTTCCGCTTCATGATCCTGTTTGATGCTTTTAGAGATCCGTTTTGTTCTGCTCCAATTTGTTTCATTCCAAAAGACTTTGAAGTTTAAATACAGGTCATTATCTTTATTTTTTTATTTTCAACAAACAAGAAAGATCATTGGTTTAACAAAACAATAGATATATAAGAATAACAATCTTTATTGCACAAGGCATGCATTTTATGTTTGTTATATTAAGGCAATATAACAAACATGAAAAATAGATTGTGTGACATGGTAATATAAACATATGTAGTATATGATGTTAGGTTGTCATCAACTTCTTAAATAAATGTATTATATACAGTTTGACCTTATACATTAGGCAGAAGATCATTTTGTGACACTTTCACGTACTTCAAAGGCATGTTGAGGGTAGAATCTGTACCTACATTGTAGATGGCACAGTTCCTTGACTTTTTTTTATCTAGACTGAGCAGCTGTATTAATCTGAAAACGGAAGGCTTTTTGTTCCCGTAACATTGATTAATTTTATTGACATGTTATTTCTAAATTTAGGATATATTAAAATAAAATGAACTTCATTCTCAATACATGTATCTAATTATAAATGACAGATTTAGCTACTGGTATTTAAGGACCATATTCAATAGGTCTTTTAAAAGATGACATACATATTCTACGTAATTACTCCTTATATTTGATAGGAATAACTTGCGTAATAAAAAAACATTAATTATAAAATAAAATAAAAACATTCATTAGGGATATGGCACAAGAATTTCATCTACATCTACCAAATGATATTCGATATGAAAGTCATTTCAATGAGAAATTACTCTTAGATATTTCATAAGCATTAAAAAGAAGGACCTTTTTATTCTAGCTAGTCATCTCTATACTGAGCATATGGGCTCTGTAACATTTTCCATCTCTGCATTTGTTTCTTTAATGCTTTCTTTTTATTCTTTCTTTGTTTCTCTAGGGCTTTTCTTATTTTCTTTTGCAGTTTCTTCTTATTTTTTCTCAAGCGTTTACCGAGTCCTCCATGTCTTTTACCAGGCTTTAGAGGTTTCTGAAGGGGGCCAATATGAGGTGTCAAAAGTGGATGTTGGTCTGGGTAATGGATGGGTCGAACTCCATGTGTACCTGGTCGGAGTCGTTCAACCCTGTTCAGGAGACGATCAAAATTTGGCGGAATCCCATTTTTAGCAGAGCCTTTGCGAAAAATTTCACGAATATTTTTCAGTCTGTCCAGAGTATGTGGTGGTAAAGACCTAATTTTATCTAACAGCTTTGCATTCATACCACTTCCCCATTGTCCTGGTTTGAGCCTCGTATTCCAGAGGGCGCCACCTGTTCCTTCATTTACTGTCCGTACGTTCAGAGGGTGAACACCACGGTCCAGGTGTGTTGGTCCTTGTTCTAACGTTCCTTTCTCATCTGTCAACACAAAATATTACTCAGTTTGGCGAAGTAGAAGACGGATAGTGGACTTTTACGAGAAAGGCTGACTTTTATGTTGACGACTTACTTTTACACTGGGACATTGAACGGAAACTCTTTTACGATATAAATATTTAGCTCAACATTTCATTCAACAAAATAACGGGTTATTTCAAAGCACAAATAAGTTGTCCTTGAAGACAACGACAACCATACTACATGTACCCATAACTCTCGGCCTTCACATTTTAGTGCCCCTAATACCATTACTATGACCACTAGAAAGGTTTTCTGATCTATTTTCAATTCTGTACCTCCGTAGACGATATAGGTTTAAATGTCCATGTAAACAGTCAACCGTAAAAGCCAGTGCTTCTCGTAAAATTCCAATAGTAACATGTATTTTCATCATAATTATATCTTCTATGGAGATAATGAACAGTGCCCAAGCTCAAAATTCCACGAAACAAGGAAATCAGGAGCAGAACGAACACAGACCTCATAAACCTCAGAGGTGGGATTAGGTGCCATGAAGGAGTGAGTAACCCTGCCGATTGGTCACACCCACCGTGCACTCCTTGTCATGATCGAGAAATAACGGAAAAATCCATCCACAATTCAGAGTAAAAATAATGACCTTACAGTCAGTATGAAAAAACGCCAGTCAGCATTAAACTTAAATATAGCTTGTATTTGCTGACAAGGTCATTGTATCGATCACAGAACTCACGAAATGATGATTTTTAACGAGTCTGGTGATACTCGTGTTTCATTAACTTGATAGTCAATATTTTACAAAGTTTTTGAAATTGCCTACATGTAGTGTATACTCTTGCGTATCGAATCAACTGAAAGATATAAACTCCGCATGCAGGTGATAAAGGTAATTATATTGCTGCATAAGTAAAGGAAATTGACTATTGAAAAGTTAAAGGCATCACATATATCATAAAGCTTTGTTGTTGATTTACCATAAACGTCTTTTTCTAGGAAAATATCTAAATATGAAACAGATGTGTTACACTCCGTGGTATCTTTTCTTTAAGGCTCACAGTGATATGTTGATATGAATGGAAATAACCATTGTTAATTGACAATACGTCGTCGATATATCGAAATGTCGAGATGAAGGTCACAACAAGTGTTTCCTCCTTTTTACGTATCAGACTTTGAACAAATTCTGCTTCGCAAGAATACAAAATAAATCTGTTTATAACGGGACGCAATTGGTACACGTGGAAATGGCAACAGATTTTTGTAAGACCTGGCTTCGGGGCCACCAACCTATAAAAATCTCAGCTCAAAACTCAGCCTCAAATCTCAGAATTATGCCTCACCTGAGATTTTCCAAAAACACTGTGCCACCAACATTTCATAGATTGGTCTCACGTGAGCTGATATTTGAGAAAAATCTTAGATATATTTCCGTTGTCATATGCGGCCTTTTTTCGAAAAATGTAAGGATTTGTTGAATCAATGATTGAATTTTCCTTTTATACAGTGGTCTCAAAAAACTGCATAGATATTTTCAATCATAAACTCCAGAATCTTTTCAATATAAACGTCAGAGTACTTGCGTGCACAATCAGATTTTTTTTTTATCAAAGTAATTTTGCAGATGACCAATGAAAAGGTTAGTAAATTTACGAGTTCCATTTAATTATATTGAAAAAGTAGTTCGCCAGTTGTCAATTTTTAATTTGAAGTACTCCTGCCTGCATTTTTCAAGGTGATTTTTCTTTCAAAAATTTCTAACTCACTAATAATCATCGAAATAATAATTTTGATCACTCATTACCAATAATTGTCATACAAAAATAGGAAAACTGACTACAAAATAGATTAATTAAAAAATCATAAAATCATGAAAAAAATTAATATAAAAAGTATTTTTAAAAGATGAAATGTTCAGGGCTTTTTATACTTACATTTGCTTATTTCGCCGTACGCGCCAGCCAAATAACAAGTCGCTAAAACAATGAAGATACCCATCCTAAAAAAATAGTTTAAATTAATTGTCGAGGACTTAGTGATATTCAAAATGAAACCATCATTTAATTTAAAGCAGTATGAGCTGCATTTTTGAAAATTTTATTCTGCTGTTAATATTAATGATATTATTTTATGTAACTTAAACCATATGATTAATTAGACTGAAATAAAGCAAAAGAAAGACCTCTAAATACAATCCAATATACAGTTTTATGTACGAAATCATTATTGTACAGGACGATAATAATGAAATTTTTGATTCAATCAAAGCTTATAATTAATTCTTCCATCGCAATCATGAGCAGCATAAGTTTATTTATGTTATTTTTTCTGTCATATTTATTTACAATTTTCCAACATCAAAGTTGCAGCTCAGGTTGCTTTACACATGTACATGCAAGTCACAAATATAGATAGGTATTCTGCTTAAAAAGTCTTACCCTATATTGATATTCTAGTGCACTATATAAGATTTTTGATTTTTGACAATATTTATATATTCTTTCTATAAGGAAACAGTATGTGTGTGACGTATGTAGGTCTTCTCGTCAGTGACAGCTTTAAATGGACAGTGTAGTAAAGGGGAGCGCAGAAATTAAAACCTAATTCCATCTGTAAATTTCAACGTAGTACAGTTAGATTTTCAATCTTTTTTATGTGGCTAAGTATCTATTCATTATAAACACACTTGATAGAGTTTAATGTATTGGATAAATCTAGAAACTCAGATATTTTTATGATTACATCTGGAAATCCTTTAAGAGATTTTGGACGGTACTGTACAGGTCAAGGTAATTGGGAAATGGATTGCTGACCAATTAATCCTAAATGTGCGTCAATATACGGGAAGTTTTTTGATTGGTCATTTATTTTTATTGATAAGTAAAACACTTTGAAAGGTACATGTACATACACATATACATATATTGACCTACGCCTATTGTTTACCATTTTTAGACGGAGGCTGTATGACAGCCTCCGTGTATAGGGATTGTCTTGCCCATGGAATGTAAACAGGAAAGATTTTCCAAGCACCATCTATCGGTGGAATTGTTTTCATCACCTTGAGAATTCTATTTTTAGAGCGACTCTGCGTTACACCGACCGCAAGGATAGGCATAGTCTAAAACAAAGATCGCGTCACATACAAGTATAAATAAACAGTTCTACTTTTTCTAAATAAACAGGATTTGTCTAATATTTTTTAAAATGACGTGTATATAAATACATTTCCTACGGAATATGTAAAAAAAAAATGTGATTTACTATTAATTTTTTATCAGACAGAATATTAGGAGATTTTGTTCCAACAGACGATGATATAGCATGTTTTACAATATGCCGAGCCTTTTCCCGCCGGTTCTCACACCAAAACAAGAACGAGAAGAAATGAAGTGGCGGATCTAGAGGGAGTTGGGGGGGGGGTGGGTTTAACATCCGCGGAGAGTGATCGAGGAACCCCACTTATCAATTGCTTCTTTTATTAAAGTAAAAACTATCTCTAGTTACAGATAAGTTTAAACTTTAGTTTTATATTTAATTGTAAAAACTTCCACCAGAATTCGCCTGTGTATCAAACTAAGTGTGGAGACGCAGATGTACCTGTATTATGTATTGAAGAAAATCCTGCTATGTCGCATGCAAATGTTTTATGTCGCAGGTATAAATATAAGATATTTTAATAATAGATCAAGCATTTCAGTTTTAATGGAATTTTTTGTGCTTGATTGTTGTTTGTAATCTTATTTTCATTCCTTTTCTAATTTCTTTTTGAAAGGACCGATAAATTGGTTTGCGGCCGATTTTTGACGTTTGCATCAATAGGTTTCATGGAGTTTTTTAATCTGACAAGGATCGATGAATAAACAAATGCATAGTATTTTTATATGTAGGAATATTAACAGTCTAGTTTTGAATTGTTTATTTGATATTATGTATAATTTCAGGAAACACATGAAAATAGATTTACACTTTCTACAAGCGGTTTGAGTGTTTGGGGTACCCTCACATTAGATAAGAGAGAAACAAACGGCAACTCTGATATTGAGATCAAAATGCATTTGTAACGTTTGACCCTAGGGTACAACCCAAATCTTGGTTCATAGGATTTACATGATTTATCACATAATATCCTAATTAATAATTAAAAATCATATCTTCTGAAATAAGTTGTCTTATTGTCATATCGTTGATCCTTATTTGCATTTGATACTTGTGTTTTACCTCTTTCACATCCCAAACTTTAATTATTTTTTATATACAAGATTACATGTATTTCTGATCATTGGTATTCATGTCAATTTTTTTTAACCTACATCATTGGTAAAGTGATTGTTATAACTGAAAATCAGAAATCATAGTTATATATTTATAACTTTTCTCTACGTAATTTGTAATTATGTCTCATTGTTAATGATTGTTTTAAACAGATAAACTGAAAAGGACAACCATTTCCACTGGTATACGAGTAAAGAAAGACATTTTTTAGGTTAATCTGTCATATGATAAAATACTACATTTAATAATTCCAGAAATATTGGTTGTCAAATTTGTCAAGATATATCTTTGTTATTGTAAGCAATACTCCAGTTCTCCAAAAACAATTTAAACTTGTGAAATAGCAAGTCTTATGAACTTGATTGTTCTGTTTACATAAAGTAAGAAAGTATATTTTATTCCACTCAAAAAATTGTGTTCTGGCACGAACATTTATTGCATGTTAATGAAGTTGTATTACTTAAAGAAAATTCTGTGTTGCTTTCAAGCTAGGTCACCCCATTTTGTATCACAAAGTTTTAAGACAAACTGTACTATATTATGTTGTTCATGTCCAATTACCTGGCTGCTTCTTTTTCCATGTTAGCTCATATCATAACATTATTACAATAAGGCCGAGAAATTTTGATTTTGGTAGCTGTTACATGTCATAATTATGTTAACAGTAGGTCTCTGTGACCTATAAATAAGATATCTTGAAATATGGAGACTCCTGACAGGCTGAGGCCTAGTGCTGAATCCAGAAATTCTGAAATAGGGGGACCAGTTTGAGGTCAGGGAAGGGGCCCACAGCCACAATTAAAACACTCATTTTTCAAATATTGCGTATTTTTTGGACTCAAAAGGGAGGGGGCCAGGGGCCCCTTTTAATTCCGCCAGTGGACTCATGACTAGAACATACTAAACCTACATTCATCAAACCGGGCCTGGGGGCATACAACTTAGACAAGCTCACTTTTGATCTCAGTCTCACTTTTCCACTATATATTCCTTAAGTGAGACTGGGATAAAAAGTTAGCCCGTCTAAGTTTTATGTCAACCAGGCCTAGTCAATTACTGTTTCTTACTTTGAAAGGTTTAATATTGAAAGTATCTCATCTAAATAACAGTGAACTTTAATCAAGGCGAAGTTTACATTACAAAGATGAAATTATAATATCCCAAAAACCTCATGAATATTGGAGTATCCTTTGAAAAAAATGTTGAATTGAAAAAAAAACTACACATTATTTCTCATAATATTCTTTACAGCAATGTATGACATATATATTTCTTTTGTGTTCTCTCATACATGAAGCCTCCGTCTAACAGTACTTTCAGTACTTTGATTTATTTTATGAAATGAAATTGTAATATAAGTTTCAATGTCACTATCCTAAAAGAACACGGATAATCACTGCACGGGGAAAAATTGGTTTGCAAAGCAATACTGGCAATGATTCTGAAAAATAAACGATAAAGAATCTGTTCAGACTAAGACTCCATTTCCAGCCATCCTGATTATTAGATATTATGTATATAAATAATATAATACGAATTCATGTTTGTATAAGTGTCCAGGGGGGGGGGGGAGGGGGGGGGTTCAAACATAATCTTGAAATTTTGTGACGGGTAATTATAAGGAAATCAATCAGAAAATTCGAACATTTTAATATACGAAAAAGCGATAAAATTCCTTGTCCTTTTCTTTAAAAAGTCAAAACTATTCTGTATCCTTTTTATTCCTTTTGTGGCGCTTGACAACAGTAATCCATGTATTTTTTTTTTCAGACCCCATTCTTGTCCCTTGCAAAATCTGCATTCCGAAAAACTAAAAAATTACTCTGTCATATCTACAAGGTCCGTGTAACATTTAACAATTCAAATTTCTAAAATGACTTAGAGTTTTAGAATGTTAATATATTTGTTCAAATTTCTAAATTTCAAAAACTCAAACCGATTTAGTATATTGAAATTTAATATTGTAGTTCAAAAATCTAAATTTTTAAATTTCCAAACAGGTTTTAGAATTTTGATATTTTAGATTTTACCTTAAATGTTCAAAAATCAAATTTCCAAAAACAAATTTTGTTATTCAAATGTTTGAGTTTTTAGTCTAGTTTGTTTAGAAAGATTACACTTAATCTAAAGTTCGGTAATATTTTTCGTCTTTTGGTTATTTGAAATTAGCTTCAAACTTCTAAAATCCAACTTTGAAACGGTTTAGATTTTTAGAAATTTAGAATTTTGATTCAAATGTTTTAATTTCAAATAATCTAAACAATTTGAGTTTTTAGAATTTTACTTTAGATATCCAAAATTTAAACCAGATATGGAATTTTATATTTTGGATATTTGAAGTAAACAAATAAAAACTCAAAATGTACAAAAGTGTTCTGGTTTTTTAAAATTGAGTGTTTGAATAAAAATTCTAAATTTCTAAAAATCTAAAACGTTTGAAAGTTGGAAGTTTGAAGTAAATTTTAAATAATCAAAAGACGAAAATGGTATCGAATTTTAGATTGTTAAGCGTTAACTTTCTAAGCAAACGGTAGATTAAAAACTCAAAAGTTTGAAATACAAAACTTGCTTTTGGAAATTTGAATTTTGAACATTTTAGGTAGAAATATAAAACTCAAAATGTTAAAACCTGTTTGGAAATTTGAAAGTCTAGGTTTTTGAACTAAAATATCAAATTCTAATATGCGAAATCAGTTTGAGTTTTTGAAATTTAGAAATTTGAACTATTATATTAACATTCTAAAACTCTAAGTAATTTTAGAAATTTGAATTGTTAAGTGTTACACGGACCTTACAAACTAATGGTGTTTAAAAACCCAAAACAAAACAAAAGCAGATTTAAAGTCATATCTAAATGGCACTCATTATTGGACAGCAGGTATCTGATCTATATAATACTAAATAATGAAGGGGATGGTCTTTTAAATACCCATTTAAAGACCAAAGTAAAGTTGTGTGTTTCCGAGACATATGTAAATAAATATATGTCCGTCTCCAATGGACACTATTTTGGACTGGGATCGTTAATCCGATGGTGAAGCGGACAGCATACATTTCTTGACTGATCACAGGTGAGTGTTCAATAATATTGTCAATAATATCTTGTTTCACGTTAGATTTCCTTATAATGATTTAGAAAAATCTATTTCTTTTAAAGACAATTGGTTTATGGATTTAAAATTATAATTGGAATTCTTATTGTTTAAAGAGTTAATTTTCATTACAAAAGCTAGATATAACATGTCTTCTATTGTACATGTGTAACTGATATAAATATTATAAGAAAATAAACTTTTAGTAATTTTTTCACCATAATGATGGGTTTATTGTTTGTTTTAAAATTTTGGTATGACCTATATTAAAAAAAATTCCAGGATGTTTTACGACATGCTCCTTTTTTCTGGTGTGATGTCAATATTTTTATGAACATTTCACAATCGGCATTCAGCGATTCCTTAGCTTTCCGGTGCCATTTCTTTACTTCAAGTGATTTTTTGAAAGTCATCACCAACTGTTTCGCCATTGTGAAAGTAGCAATATTGCTTAATAAATAAGAATGATCCGATAGGGATTTTTTTTTCTTACGTAGAGACATTTAAAAGCGAATCAGACATAACAGAGAAGGTACTATTTTGCAATCAATGTTTGAATTAAAAAACAACAAAGCACTAAATTCTTCCACCCTCTTACCGAAATTTAATCTGGCTTTTAAAAAATAAATAAATGATCGGTCACTTCACAATCATCTTCTTAAAATATTATTTCGCTGTCCAAAATTTTTAAATTCAAATAAAGCCATCATAGTTTTCAGCATATTTTGCGATTCTTTTTTTTAAATTGATTTGTATATAGTTCTTAGGACTATGAAATTATGGTTTAAAGATAAGATTACATTAAAGTGAACAAAACCTCAGACAAGTTTCTATAAATAAGTAATAATTACTATTAATTTCCCAAAAATACCTACATGTAAGTCTACATTAAAATCTCCGTTGAAAATAATAAAAGAAGCGTAATATCTCTTATAAAATATTGATTGCAGTTTGATGGGTTTTTTTTTAAATAGAAAGTATCATTTTGTTTTATTTTGTTACAATAGCACGAAAAAAAAACAACCTGAAATAACAATCCAACTTTAAACAATATAAATCTATTTTCTTCTTGAGACAACATATCAATTTTTTTTGTTTTTATCCAAGTCAGTTTGAACGGTTTTGCATTGTATGATTTGTAATCAAATTACAAGATAAGGGTATACCCGTTAAACAATCTAAATTGATATTTCTGCACCGTGTTTACATCAAGAATAAGGATTTTTAATAATAACATTCTTTGGTAAGAAAATGTGATTGGTTTATCTTGAAGTTCCTGTCTCATATTAATAGTTATTCTATTTCATGTTTTGTTGATGTATTTCTGCTCGAAATATGATGCAGAAAAACTTGAAAAAGTACAATTAACCGCCGCTAGAATCGTAACCGGACTTCCTATATTTGTGTCTAGAGATGCACTTTATTCTGAAACTGGGTGGGAAACTTTAAAAAACAGACAATATATTGCTAAAATGACTACTTTGTGCAAAATTCATACGGGACGAGCACCGGAATATTTGAAAGATTGATTGATTGTATATTGTTTAACGTCCCTCTCGAGAATTTTTCACTCATATGGAGAAGTCACCGGATGCCGGTGAAGGGCTTCAAATTTTGACCTTTACTCGGCACTCAGGGCCATTGAGCAGTGAGGGATCTTTATCATGCCAACGCCTGCCGCTGACACGGGGCCTCGGTTTTTAAGGTCTCATCCGAAGGACCCGCAACTTTCACTTCAAAGTGCCGAGCGCATGGCGAAGGAACAGTTGCTACCCATTTTATCGACTGGGTCAGTCGCGGCAATATTTGAAAGATATTGTCCCCAATAAGCGTGAACATGTATCCACATATAATACCCGTAACAAACAAGATTTTATTGTTCCTAGGTGTAGGTTAGAACTATTTAGAAACTCATTCGTACCTGACGCTACAACACAAGGGAATTTATTAAAAACAGATACGAGAGAAGCCGTTTCAGTCAAAACATTTAGAAAAAACTTGACAACAAAAATTGATATTCCACCACCATACTTTTCTTTTGGCAAACGATACACAAATATCATTCATACCAAGTTAAGACATTACTGTATACTAAACCATGTTCTATATAAACGAAATATTGTAAGTAGTCCATTATGTTTATGTGGAAAAAATGAAGATGTGTATCATTTCTTTTTTGCATGCACAAATTATTCCAGTGCTAGAAGTACTCTTTTTAATCATTCGTTCATGCTTGACTTGGTTTCTATTGATATTAATGTATTATTATGTGGTGATGTTAATTCGCCTTTACAGATAAATAACAGTATTTTTGCTGCTGTTCATAAATTTATTGACGAAACATGTAGATTCTCCAAATGATGTATTACATTATATTGTGTCTATTTATTCATGTATCGATTGTATTATTTTTTTTCTTTTTGCATGACATATTGTATTATATAAGGAGAGGAATTCACTAAGTTATTTAGAACTTGTTTCCAATCCTTTTGATTGATATCAATAAACTACGTTCAAACAAAAATAATTTTTGGAAAAAATTTTCGTAAATTTTTGCTGTTCATACAAAATTAAGATACTTGAAAAAAAATTAGTATATTTTTTTATGTATTGTTGAACTTACTCTTAGTTCACGTTAGATTATCGTTTTATTGAAAATTTATATTGACGAATTCTGTAATC
This sequence comes from Saccostrea cuccullata, assembly GCF_032062105.1. Classification (NCBI taxonomy): domain Eukaryota; kingdom Metazoa; phylum Mollusca; class Bivalvia; order Ostreida; family Ostreidae; genus Saccostrea; species Saccostrea cuccullata. The sequence continues at coordinate 54,689 of NW_026940419.1, forward strand.
ATTTTCCTTTATGGATAATCAGACATCTATAATTGAGACAAAAGTATCCCATTTTCCCTTTTCATATCACACATCATTTTTTTAAATCACAAAGAACGAGGGTGCTTTTGATTGACATTCGGCAGGAATCTTGGGCGTAATTGAAAAGTGAAAATTTTATCGACATGTCACAGGAAATTTTAACATTTGTTTTATCTATTGAGTTCCTGTGCAACAGGAAAGGAAAACATTTTCCTGAAATTTAGCTTTGATTTGCTAAAAAATAACTTGAAGATTGGCCAGATCAGACAATTGGGACAAAATGGTACATTTTTAAACACTTTTTTCTAAATTTTTTCTGTCTCTGGGTGTTCTCTCCATGATTTTATTTGTGTGTATTCTAATTCAAAGAAACGAATACACTTTTTAAAAAATGGAGAGAAGACCCAGAAACCACGAAAAATGAACTTTTCCCCAAAAAATCAAAATGTGTGAATGTTGTGCTTCTTTGTCCTTTGAAAATCATCTGTGTATGTATAGCGGTGATAGCTCAGTGAACTGGGCTACCTGTTCAGTGCACTGGAAACGGAAAGTTTTTGGTTCAAGCATGGGATGGGGCGTTACTTTTTTTTTTGTGAGTGTGAGCGAAGTGCGAAAGTGGGTGGGTGTGAAAAGTTTTCTGTGCAATTTTGATAAATATATTTGATTGTATTGAAAGCATGGAAATAAAGCATTAAAAAAAGTTTTTTTTTCATGCAAACAACCATTTATTTTGTCAGTTTCGTTTTATGTACTGATGTATTAAAATTTTGAATTAGATAAATTTTGGTTCAGTTTGGTTCTCGAGCGACATGAATTCCAATCTTCTATTCTATAATGTACATGTACAAGTATCATGCATCTAAATGCATTAAATATTTTAGGTGTTTATTTTTCGTGAAACATTACTATTTTATAGTACCCTCTAGGAAAAACGATGACAAAAAGACAAAAATGTTTTAATCTCACACTTTCAAACTAAATGAAAAAAAAAACCTATGGACGTGTTTGTAAAATCTGACCAGCTATGGTCAGCCAACCAAATCATGGACATCATGGACATTTAAACCATAAATGTTTCGTACAAATGATTCCTGCAGATCACACGCCAAATGCGCCCATCTTTTTAATTTTTTTACTTACTCTTTAGCAAAAGACTGAAAACACATGGTCATTTTAAGGTGGTAAAGATTTCTTTTTGTTTTTGTATGGCTGCTATCGAATATTTTACTTGACAAAGCAGTATCAAAGTATTTAAAGATCATTAACATTTTGCTTCGATTTTATAAAAGAAAAAAAAATCATGTTGATCCAACTAGAATTTATAAAACAAAAACAAATAATGAAACATTATTTTTTATTTCTTTGATTTGTTTTATATCGAAATTCCAAATCCAATTAAGGAATCATTTTATTAATTTATTGTAGATAAAACAAAACAGAATGGGGTGCGGATCATCCTCCCCAACAGCCTCAACCCCTGTAAAAAACAGAGACAAGGGCGGAGTGCTTCAGACGTCCGAAGTTACAGAGGAGGACTTTAAGCAAACTGTGGCACAACCACAGAAAACAGTAGCACAACCACAGAAAACAACACTGCACAGCAATGGAGTGATAAAACCAGCTAATAATACAAAAACAAACCATGTGGTAACAGTAAATGGTACATCTGAAAAAGACCAAAAAACGTCGTCCAAGAATTCAAGCAAGGATGAACTTTTGGTCGAAAATGTCGAGGAAGTGACAGGCAGCAATGTAATTCCAAAGCCATCAAGGAAAAAGAAAACACAAATTATTCCGAATTCCGAAATGTTTAAAACAATAGACAGTCATGTTGCAAGGGTAAAAATTCAAGTATTTTACTTCATTATTTTCACAAATATTAAAAATGGACACCGATACATTTCGAAATTATAAATTTTGGGTAGGAAGTGTTCACATATTAAATGACGAATACTCTAAAATAAATTCCACCGGCAAGTGGTGGCGTCTCCATATGAGTGAAAAATTCCCGAAAGGGACGTTAAACAATAAACAATCAATCAATCTTAAAAGAAATTAGATTTTAAACTTTGTAGACATGCTTAAATTTCAGACACCAGCCTCTGTGTGTAATTCCATCGCAACTCTGGCAGAGTATCTCATCAAGCCAGCAAACACACCTCTGGAAAGAGCGAGAGCTATCCACAAATGGGTTACAACTAATATAATGTAAGCAGCTCTTCATGTTTCAGTAAAGCTACGCTTAGTAACTTCTCATCACATATCTTTACCTATGTCAGGTGTTAACGGAAACATTTTTTTCTTAGTTTTTTTTTTAAAATCAGTACCTTATCTACATGGCATTTGCGGTTTGCAGGAAAGAAACAATTACCATTGAAAAACGGAAAGAAAATATAAAAGTTATAATATTTTTTCTTTAATTTTTTAAAAGGTATGATATAGATGGATACATGGGAAGAAGTGATAAAAAGTCATGTGATTCTGGGGATGTTTTGAAGAACCGCTCTAGCGTATGTGCCGGATATAGCAATCTCTTCGAATCCCTGTGTCGGTAGGTCCAGATGATATCAATTTGTATTTTCAGATTTCTACTGATATAGAGTCATTAAAAGTTAAATAATGAAGTTTTTTATAATTAATTTCTGGAATGAAATTTGACATGTCTCTTTTACTACCGACATGTGTAGTTATTCATTACAAACACCATTAACAAGACTTCTTTACAACTCGTTAGGAAAGAATAATTAAGTTTTTAATGAGAAATAAAGCAGGCTCTTTTTTTCCAGATGTGCCCATATACCTGTTATGGTAATCTCTGGCTATGGCAAAGGATTCGGTCATAATGACAAGGAGGATGTGGATATCTCTAATCTGAGCACCAACCACGCTTGGAATGCCATATTTCTTGAAGGAGAATGGCGGCTACTTGATTGTACGTGGGACGCAGGTTACGTTGACGGCAAGTCATTTCATTGGTACAAACGAGATTATTACTTCCTTATGGATCCAGAATACTTCATCAGCTCACATCTGCCTTTCCTAAACAAAGATCTTAAAGCCAGTGAACCATGGCAGCTACTGGATAAACCTGTAGATCCAAAAACATTTTTCAAATCATTGAAACTGGAGGACGGTTCGGTGAATTATGGGATATTTCCTCTGAGTCATAAAGAAACTGTAGTTCCTGTTCATGGAGAAACGTATTTAGAAATTCAGAAGTGTGTTCCTGGCGACATTGTAGATACTTTGATATCATTTACAGACGATGAAACTAAGAAGGAATACCAGCAATGTGTGGCTACCGAAAAATCCGGAAATAACGTTATTAAATTCCACGTCCGACCACCCAAACCTGGCATTTTCAAACTGAACATGTTTGTAAATGCACCTGGAGAAGAGAAAAAATGGCCACAACTTTTTAAATACGTCATTCACTGCACGAAAACCCTGCAAAATTTGGTATTATTTCCTAACCACCGTCAATTATATGGTCCAAGGCATGGCTACAAAGAACTGGGATTCGACAAAGGTATAGAGGAGAAATCAATTTACTCAACCAACTCAGGAGAACTAGAGATTGTCCTTCCAACCTTGAGACAAATGTCTGTATTATGTACGCTGGAGAGTCAAGACTCGTCTAAAATACAGAACGCTGTATTTCAACAATCAACTGCAAACTCGGTGTCCTTATCCACCAGACTTCCTACAGCAGGAAATTATAAGCTTATTGTCTTTGCACCAAAAGAAAAGGAACATGTGGTAGCTGTCACCTATATGATTCAATGCACCAATGTTCTCAATGAATTCAAGCCGTATCCTGTTGTATATGGAGCTGCCTCCTCAAAATATCAAATCATTCTTCACGAACCAAAAGTCAAAGGAGTACCCGCCAATACCCCTGTTGTTTTCAAATTTTCGTCTCCCGTTCTAAAATCTGTACAAATTGGAACAAAGGTTTTCTTGAAAGAGGACGATAGTGACGTTTGGGAGGTTACTTTTGACACCCCCGACTCTGGGGTTCAGGTGAATCTGTTTGGAGGAGCTGAAGAACAAGGAAAAAGGGATGCACTTTTCGGATTTCTAACAGCGTAGTATTGCTAGTCTTAAATAAAACTCTCAACGCAATTGTTATTTAACTGATGATGATTGACTTCAGTAAAATAATTTAACTGATAAGGACTTCACTAAAACCCCGTTGTACATTGATTCTGAGCATGTAATAACATAGTTGTATTTTCTCTGTACATGTACTAGAAGCCATTTACCTAATTATGTACAAGTGTTAATACATACTACTGCGTCTCATTTTCATAAAAAAAACATAGGTAATCAGAGATTACAGAGCTCACCTCAACGAATGTTGTCTTTAAGTAAGGCAAAGTCACACAATTAACCAACAAAAAGTATACATTCCAAAAATGAAAATATTTTTAAAAGCAATTTTGATCTGATACTTTGAGATAGACCTACATAAAAAATTTAAACTACTTCTTCTTCATGAAAATGTAATGAAAATCCAGCATCTGAAGCAAATTTGAGAGTTTTCATCTCTTGATGCAGCATTTGTGCAAGTTTGGTTTATACAATGTTATATAAGCCTTATAGTTTTTGGTAATAGACCTGCAACCATAACTTTTACCTTGTCTATTATCTGAAAAATGTATGTCCAATTCAGCATCCGAAGCAAGTCCATTAGTGTGCATCCTTAGATGTATCATCCATGCAAGTTTGCTCATTACAGGGCTCATAGTTTATTGGAAATGAAACATGCATTAAAACTAACATTTTCACTCATCCACAAAAAGTAGGTCAGATTCAGCATCCGAAGCAAGCCTGGAAGTATGCATCCTTAGATGTATCATCTATGCAAGATTGGTCATTAAAGAACTCATAGTTCCTTGGAAATGAAACCTGCACCAAAAACTTTTAACTATTCACTCAACCGGAAAATGTAGGTCAGATTCAGCATCCGAAGCAAGCCTGGTAGTGTGCATCCTTAGATGTATCATCCATGCAAGTTTGGTCAACATAGGGCTTAAAGTTACTTGCAAATGAAACCTGCACCAAAAACATTAACCTGTTCGCTCAACTGGAAAATGTAGGTCAGATTCAGCATCCGAAGCAAGCCCGGTAGTATGCATCCTTAGATGTATCATTCATGCAAGTTTGGTCAACATAGGGCTTATAGTTACTTTGAAATGAAACCTGCACCAAAAACTTTAACCTGTTCACTCAACTGGAAAATGTAGGTCAGATTCAGCATCCGAAGCAAGCCCGGTAGTATGCATCCTTAGATGTATCATCCATGCAATTTGGTCAACATAGGGCTTTTAGTTACTTGGAAATGAAACCTGCACCAAAAACTTTAACCTGTTCACTCAACTGGAAAATGTAGGTCAGATTCAGCATCCGAAGCAAGCCCGGTAGTATGCATCCTTAGATGTATCATCCATGCAAGTTTGGTCAACATAGGGCTTATAGTTACTTGGAAATGAAACCTACACCAAAAACTTTAACCTGTTCACTCAACCGGAAAATGTAGGTCAAATTCAGCATCCGAAGCAAGCCCGGTAGTATGCATCCTTAGATGTATCATCCATGCAGGTTTGGTCAACATAGGGCTTATAGTTACTTGGAAATGAAACCTACACCAAAAACTTTAACCTGTTCACTCAACCGGAAAATGTAGGTCAAATTCAGCATCCGAAGCAAGCCCGGTAGTATGCATCCTTAGATGTATCATCCATGCAGGTTTGGTCAACATAGGGCTTATAGTTACTTGGAAATGAAACCTACACCAAAAACTTTAACCTGTTCACTCAACCGGAAAATGTAGGTCAGATTCAGCATCCGAAGTAAGCCTGGTAGTATGCATCCTTAGATGTATCATCCATGCAAGTTTGGTCAACATAGGGCTTATAGTTACTTGGAAATGAAACCTACACCAAAAACTTTAACCTGTTCACTCAACCGGAAAATGCAGGTCAGATTCAGCATCCGAAGCAAGCCCGGCAGTATGCATCCTTAGATGTATCATCCATGCAAGTTTGGTCAACATAGGGCTTATAGTTACTTGGAAATGAAACCCACACCAAAAACTGCACCAAAAATGTTAACCTGCTCCAAAAACATTAACCTGGTAATTCCTTTGCTGAAATTGCAGCATCTGAAACTTTGTCTGGTACAATAAAACACACTAAAACCATCTTCCATGCATATCTAATCAGTATAGGACATAGAAGTAATTAAAAAGAAAACTGCTCCAAAAAACTTAACCTGGGACGCCGACGCCGAGGGTATCACATAAGCTCCCCCCAACTTCGTTGAGGTGAGCTAAAAATCAGTACTATCTGTATCAGCATTTAGCTTACATTAATATTTATCATTTCAATAAGAAGTTACTTGAAGTGCAATTGATAAATAACACACTTTGATACTTACTGTGGATTACTTATAACTTCACTTATAACAAAGCTTCAGTTGAGCTCTTCCCATCATTTGTCTGATATTGTTCTTTCTTCAGCATTATTTTAGCAAAATCCTTGAGCAGTTTCAAAGAAGATGATTGAGATTTTCTTTTTATGTTGATATTCAAAAAGTATACATTCAGGTGTGTTTAATTCCCGAGGGAAAAACCCTTTTACATATAATGTACATTCAAAATCTCTGAAAATTAAGTAGCAAGAGAATAAAATCCACTAAAAAAACTAGAAAACATTAGATAAACCTATATTTAACATACTCTTTGGGTATAAATTATATATTGATTGCACACGGGCGAGAGGATTGCTATTACAGGATTTACGAAGAATTAAAAAGGGATCACATATATAAGAACATCTGAAAGATTTAATTGCTACGTGAAATCTAATGCACATCTAAGTATCACATTAAAGTAGGAGATAAGATTCAGTGGGATTGGGTTTGGACACAATAACAGTCAAGTTTTACAAAGTACTTGAGCAGAGAAATTGGCTATAATAGATGATTTTCTTCAGAGCACTAGTGCTACAATTAGTTACACTGAAATACAAGAATATATGCACTACATGTAGTACCCACAGGTTTTTCAAGACCATGTGCTTAGGAACAATAGTGGCAGATGAAAAGAAACAATAAGATTTTTTTACATTTGAGAACATGACCCATAGATCTTTCATCAGAATATAGATGCAATAAATTCGAGTCGGTTTTAACGGTGATATCTCATGTTGTTCTAATCTTCACCGAATTCATCTTCTTCATCCGGGTCATCGTCTGGATCCTCGTCGTCTGCGCTGTGAGGCGTAGGTATAGTGAGATCAATCATTCTGTGTCCTATAAAGAGAAATCCGTAAAATAGAAGTAATGTCATTTAAAATAAATACATCTTCTTTTTGGCAATTATGACCACATCTACTTAATTATGAAAACTGATGTTTACGAGCCTTTTGAGGACTTTCAAAAATACCTTAATTATTATTTTTTTTATATATATTTACTCACCAGTTCCTTTGTATAATTCTCGGCATCGTGCAATGTCTACATCACAACCCAATCCTTTTAATGATAAATAGTTTACATTCACCGGTGAGAATCTGAGAGTGTAAAGCGACCTGAGATCACCACAGAAATCCACCAAAATATTCTCCTGAAAGAGAAATCTTGTTACCAGAGCACCATTCCAAATAAGGACAAAATAGTAACCTAAAACAAAAGCTTTGCTTGTATCAAATATACGGATTTAACGAACAGTATTTACGCTCAAAAATCCATTCAAACAATTATCAATGAGGAGCAAAGCAAACATGGACCCGTAAAACATGAGAGGTGGAATCAGCTGTCATGGAGGAGCGAGCATCCTCTGCCGACCGGCCACACCCACCCTGTGCTCGGAAATCGGAAGATAACGGGAAAACTGTTGACAATTCGGTGTGTAAATAATGACCTAAAATATTGTTTCAGAGGTCTGTGTTTGTTTTGCTCGTGATTTGTATTGTTTAAATTGACTTCGACCTTGGATACCGTTTGTTGTCTCCAAATATTTCACTTGTCATTTTTAGACTTAATCTCCCAACAATCTATTGGGATTCCCATGGGCACAAATTGTTCCCTGTTATAAAAAGACATATTCTTGAATTCCTATGAAGCAGACAATATTTAAAATAAAACATACCGTTTCCTTCAACTTGACATTTAGATACTAGTATAACGACAACGTATAATCGTTCAACAATAATAATTTTCATACATATGTCGACATAAAATATCTCACAGTGAACACCAAAAATTAGTCTGACACATCTGTATCACATTTAGATGTGTGTTATTTTAATTGTAACTCAACATTATTTTTACAATAAACGTATTACCTTCTCTTTTTCTAGTGTCAACTTTCCTTCCTTATGTACAGTAATTAGATAGCCCAATAGCCAACATAGCAGGATTTTGTCTCTCATTAATTCATTTGTTTCGTGATTTAAGAGCACGCTCTACGTACAAACGGTTTCTAAAACGAAGCAAGCTAGTGACTGAAATATTGACGTAGTCAAGTAAATCACTTGGTGTATTCAAAATTAAGCGAAATCACTTGGCATTCAGTTATTGGCGTATTCCTGAATTAGCGCTACACACTTCCGCGCTGTATATTGTATTTATAAATTGCTTTTAGCGGTATTCATAGATTAGCGTACCGTTGTCCGCACCCAAGCGCTAAAATATTAAGCCCACTTTTTAAAGTACATGTACATCATCTTACGCTTTAAACAGAGACAAGGTGTAATGTACCAACACTGGGGCATGTATTGGCAAAGAGATCTTTATGCATGTGTTCTATTTGACATAACAATGAACATGACTCCAAAGAATTATAATTATGGATAATGATGTTTTGTGCCTTTGTCTTTAGAAAAATAATACGCAAAGAGCTAAGAATAAACAATTGTTTTATAATTATGTTTATGAAAGCAAAGTGAGGGGTTCCTTTAATTGCTGGCAAGAGAAAGATATCCCTTTGATCAATGAGACTAATATAAGTTCCAGGAATAGGCACAAATTTGCAGCCTCCCACTGGCAAGTGGTGGCGCCTCCACATCAATGAAAAATTATAAGAGGGATGTTTTAAAACAACACACAAACAAACTTACGTTTCCATCTAGTTTAAGAGATGACACACACTCCATGGTTTTGACATTCCAGACCCGGATGGCATTCTCTTCCATCAGCCTGCTGTGTGTAATGAAATATTTTGCTCCTTTCCTCAGAGGCGGTATAGTCACAGGAACAGCATGTCCACTCAACCGATGCAAAATGGTACCTAAAAGAAAATAAAAGTAATATTACCTGATAGAACTACCAGTATACAATGTACTTCTGTCAAAAAAAGCTATCATTAAATCTCCAACCTCAAGATTTTACATTCTTCCCAAGCGTTATAAGTCAATAAACCAGAACAGGTCTTTGATGAGAATTTAACTCTATTATGTACAAATATTGGTTGATTGATTGTATGTTGTTCTTCGTTCCAATCGAGAATTCTTCACCATATTCCGGTCAAGGACTTTAAATTTAGACCTTTACTCGGCACTGAGGGTTCTTTACCATCCCAACATTTACCGTGACATACACCGTATCCAACGGGTAACGCGGGGGAGTCGCTAAAAAGTATGGGGGAGTCGTTTTTAACGTATGGGGGAGTCCATTTTCACCGCTTCGGAGTCAGAAGTGATGTGGGTCACGTCTTTTTTCGGTATATGTAAGATGTATTTACAAAAAAAACAACTAACCCACGGAAGGTAGCAATAGTTAAGCTTTCTGTTGGTCATTTGTCCGGCAAGCAGATACGTCTAATTTTCTCAAACACTTCGAAACTATTCGAGAGATTTCATATTTACGTTGACCGAGTGGTTAAAACATGCATAGTTTGCACAATCTACGACTTGTGTAGGGATTATAACAGTTAAAACAGCAAAAGCAAAGATTAATCTTTCAAATGCAACAATTGAAATTTGGCTAGACTTTATAAAAATTGATAATTAACACATTTTCTCTTCAGACAGTAATAGTTACGTAGGGGGGAGTCGTTTCTGGAAAAACACAACGCATAGGGGAGTCGCACAATTGAATTGTATTATTATTTTAAATTTCGACTTTTCTTTTGCTAAATGCTTCCATACATAATTATTTTGTTAACTTTATAATGCATTATGAATGAAGATCAATATATTAAGCAATATGTACATGTAAAAATAAAAACATGTATTAATCGTTTCTTATTGTATATACCAGTACTTCATATACTACATGTACATTTTATATTGTTTCTGCACGGATGAGCAGTGGCATATTCCAAAATTTTCTGCATTTTAAATTAAATACCGTTAGGCGCAGTTACGCTTTGGGGTACCCATCTATTATCCGCAACTCCTCTTATACCACTGAGTGATATTTAATGAAACTTTCACAGAAACTTATTACATATTGCCATTGTGCACTGTGGCGGATTTAAGGGGGGCGCACCCGGCGTGCGCCCCCTAAAATTGTCAAAGTTAGCGTAAATCATAGTTTAGTCTAGAAAATTTAAAAATTGTCTACTCGGTATACCTCATTTTTACCCTACGAAATGTCTAGAATCCAGGAGCTTCCGGGGGCTTCGACCCCTGGGTCTCCAGGCCCTCGCCTACTTTATGCCCCCCCCCCCCCTTAATTCAATTCCTGTATCCGCCCCTGGTGCACCTTCTATTTTACTTTTTGATCCGACACATATTTTGGGTTTCCCGACCACGGCAAAACATGGACTTTGCCATTATGGCATGGGAGGCGGGTAGTGAGCTAATTGCTCACAGTACCTCTAGTTTTCTTGGTGAATTTTTATAGCTCTTATTAAAATTAGAACTTCAGACCCTGCCCTACCCATAATAACAATTCTGAAATACATTGCACGAAACAGGCACGTATGAAAGGTCTTCCAACGTTTTCCTGCAGAATAGTTAAATCATAGTTATATTTGCAAATGTGTTAATAAAATTTGGTTGAAAAACTCTGTTGTAATATGATTCTTCTTCCAACCTTTTTTTTTTGCTTGTCAAATTTTTTAAAATAAGTTGTTTATAATTCTTTTTTTCATACTTATGAAAAGTTGTTATTGTAAAAAAAAATATAACAAAAAAAGTAAAGCCTATGTACTGTTTTCCTGAGCAGTCAAATAAATCGCTGCTTGACAGTGGAGTGAGATGTTGGACCTGTCGATGAGCTATGGCACCGCTTACTTCACAGTTTCACGAGTGTGGGCGGGGTCAAAGTCATATCTTTACGGAATTGACCAAGTTTAAACTGCAGTGCGCGTGAAAAAAAAAATCATCATGATAAAATCATAATAAACAATATAACGATTCATTTATTGATTGTTCTCGGACAAAAATGCCTAACAACCTCGGGCAAACAGTTTGGTTCTTCGGTCCGAAAAAAAAAACGCATGTTGCCCTCGAACCATGTCTATGAATGTATACATGTACAATAAAGCGCATTGAAGTGGTAAAATTTTCCGTTCGAATGGAACGTTTTGAGCTATATTTAGAACATTTATTGTCATCTTATGACAAGCCCATTTCTTTAGAAATGGCTAAAACAGCCAATTTGTTTATTCGAATACCTGTAGAACAGGTTTTCCATAAATATAATAGCCAATCAAATTGCGGTCTAAATAAACACCGAGTAAACTCCTGCTCGACCGAAACATGTGTTTTGGTTACTTCAATAGACATGATAAGTTAAAAAATATGTTCATATTCGTTGCAATTTGAGTTTTACAGAAGCGGGGTCTCTAATTCTTTTTTCTAATTTTTTTAAAGCTCGATTTCAGTGTAACTCATGTTGTTTGTCGCGAAGAGTAGGGTGTCCTAAAACATCACGACGAATATTTCTTTCTCGTTTCTAAAATATGGGCGTGTCATTATGTTATAACTGACTTTCAAAACATGACTCAGAACGTTTCATTCAAAAGGAAAATTATACCACTTCAATGCGCTTCATTCACAGGATGAAAAGCCAGGTTTCACAAATTTGGAAACCCGATGGAAACATATGGGAATTGTGACATCAGTAGTTTCCATATAGTTTCCATTTTATGGAAACCACATAGGGGTTTCCACATAGATTCCCGACATGGAAACAATCAACCTGTGGTTTCCCGTAAGTTTCCCAAGATAGGAAACCATGGAAACATACCCGGTGGTTTCCACATAGATTCCCGACATGGAAACAATCAACCTGTGGTTTCCCGTAAGTTTCCCAAGATAGGAAACCATGGAAACATGCCCCGGTGGTTTCCATGTAGATTCCCGATATGGAAACAACCAACCTGTGGTTTCCCGTAAGTTTCCCAAGATAGGAAACCATGTAAACATGCCTCAGTGGTTTCCATACAGATTCCCGACATGGAAGCCACCAATGTGTAGTTTTCCCCATGTTTCCCAGGCAGGGAAACTTTGAAAGTATATCTCAATACTAACCCACCTACCATTTATTTTACAAAAAGTTAAATATTTAATTATGTTACCATATTTTTACCAGTTATAGAATTATTTCAAAAGTGTTTACATGCTGTATCAAAATAATCAACTTCAAACAGTTAAAATAACTAGATGTGTATTTCTGTGTGATTAATTTAATATTTCAGCACCGTGAACGCAATTCAATTTTAATTTAATTTTATTTAACTGAATTTAATTTAATTTAATTTAATTTTGAATTTGATTTATCACATAAGTTTTGGTAAACTCGTATAGAATGCGTGAAGTGGAATAGAAAAAAGTAAGTGCATGCAGTTATGTAGAAATCAATCATTTCCGATCCCACTTTCTTGAAGCTGTCTATGATGAATGTTCCTTTGAAAAAATGGAAGAGCTAGGGAAGGGTACATTTAATGAAATTATTTACAGAAAAGGTTTACTAAAAAGATCGATTAAAAAGTAAGTAAAGAAATATGTCAAGTTACGATTACTGATTAAGGACAGGTGAGACGTTCCTCAATAAAATAATTAAATTTTTTTCCAATATTTTGCAATTGACACTGAAGAATTATTTTTACATAATTACATGTATTCACAAGACATCAAGGTACATTACCAGGCATTTCATGCATTTGTGTTAGATACTAGAGTTTGGCATTTCTTATATACCGGGGTAATCCGTCAGGAAAAAAAAATTCTTCAGTTGGTTTGTCAAAATTACATTTTTAGTGTTTCAAGTTTTTAAATACAAGTTTAGAAAGTGATAAAGATTTTGTTTTAATGTGAATTAATATATTAATATAAACTGGTCAGATAAGAATTATTTATCGAATTGGCTGGGGGCTGAGTATTATCATACTAGTATTTTACTATTAATATTGAATTTTTTTTTTTAATTTATTAAATTTTTATTTTTATTTTTGGGGGTGGGTGGGTTGCTTTTCATTTTTTCCTTGAGAAGCCCCCCCCCCCCCCGAAAAAAAACGCTTTTGAAAAAGTCACTATGGTCGGCCTGTCCTCACGTGCCATTTCAGGTGGAGACACGTGCCGCGAAGACACTTGTCACTGTGTATTTTTTGTATATTCTATGTGAATTGAGACGGTTTTGTACCTAAAGGAACAATGGGCTGTTGTCGAGCATGTACACACACAGTCTCCGACCGAAAATTCTTTTAAATTAAGATGATGATTCGTGTTTCTTTTATCTTTTAAAAAATTGTATATTCCATAAATAAAGTTATACAAGAGAACATATTTATAAAATAACCTACATTTAAGAAGTTCAATGAAAGAACAAACTATTTAGAATTTTTATAATTTCAATTTTCATTACTGATTAAAATAAAACTATCCTCTTTAGAAATTAAATAATTTTTTAATTTACTTAATGACCCTTATGAATGGACTTAAATGTGAAAGACTGTTCCATTGTTTATCTAAGATATATGAATTTATTTAATATTTTGATATCATTGAAAAATTCAGTTACAGTTTTTGTACATCAAATGAATTATTAAACATATAAAATGGTAATGCTTTTTTCTTTCACATGTAATAATTTTTTTTGATAGATTTTTAAAAAAAATACGCATTATTTCACATTGCTTCCTTTAGAAAAGTTAGGGAATCTTGAAGTTTCCCAGTAATTTCCACCAGGAATGGGACTCCAGATAATTCCACCAAGTTTCCGCCACACAGAAAGTGCTACACAAGTTCCATATAGTTTCCTGAGTCAAGGAAACTTCAGAAATCATAAGGTTTCATGAGCTTCCATGTAGTTTCCCATAAAAGAAAACCTTAAGATTCCATCAAGTTTCCATTCCACGGAAACCACTACGCTCCGATTCCATATGGTTTCCTGAGTCAAGGAAACTTTACGAATCGTGAGGTTTCCCGAGCTTCCATGTAGTTTCCCGTAAAAGGAAACCTAAAGATTCCACCAAGTTTCCATTCCACGGAAACCCCCTACGCTCCGATTCCATCAAGTTTCCTGATTCTGGAAACCAGTGGAATCTTCAGGTTTCCCATTACGGGAAACTACATGGATGTTCGGGAAACTTCAGGTTTACAGAGGTTTCCGTGGTTCGGGATACCTTATGGAATCGGAGCGTAGGGGGTTTCCGTGTCACGGAAACTTGGCGGAATAACCTAGCATCCGCTACGGAAACCACTGAGAAACATGATGTAAACTTGAGGTTTCCATGTAGTTTCCATAAAGTTTCCCATGATGGGAAACCACTTTTTTCACCCAGTGATTGTAATACTGACTGTGTAAACCCCAGATAATCGCAAATATTCTCATTTAAGACACATCGTTTGTGCCTGAAGATGTGTTATTTTATATGATAAATGAAAAATAAAAATAAAGTATTTATATGTCGATAAAATTGAAAGCATATACCAGTTTAAAAATTTTCTAACCCCCCCCCCCCACCCCCCACACCTCCAAAAAAAAAAAGAAAAAAAAAAGAAGTCAAGAGGCGGGAATGATGCACCAGATATTTCCACTTTTCCAATAAATAAAATGGTTGATATTAATTTGAAGAAATTTTTCCATATTATAAATCTGGATTTTCTTTTTTATGGAGAGACTGTCATTGTTGAAAGTGAGGGTTCGTGATCTTTTTTTAATTTTTGTGATGTGTAAGAAAATTACATACTGAGCTAGGAAAGGGTCTTGTCCCCAAGCACATGTGCTGCTCCGAAGATATATAATCCAATTGACATGTATTCTTGAACTAAAAACAACACCAGATTATGTATGCATTTCACTTTATTTTGCGACTCCCCTATGCGTTGTGTTTTTTTTCAGAAAGGACTCCCCCCTACGTAACCAATACTGTCCGAAGAGAAAATGTCTTAATTATTATTTTTTATAAAGTCTAGCAAAGTTTGAATTGTTGCATTTGAAGGATTAACTTTTGCTTTTGCTGTTTTAACTGTTATAATCCCTACACAAGTCGTAGATTGTGCAAACTATGCATGTTTTAACCACTCGGTCGAATAGTTTCGAAGTGTTTGAGAAAATTAGACGTATCTAGATCTGCTAGCCGGACAAATGACCAACAGAAAGCTTAACTATTGCTACCTTCCGTGGGTTAGTTGTTTTTTGTAAATACATCTTTCATATACCGAAAAAAGACGTGACCTACATCACTTCTGACTTCGAAGCGGTGAAAATCGACTCCCCCATACGTTAACAAGAATAGATATGGGTTACCCCATATCCAAAGATATTCGACTTTTAGATTTAATATGTTTAACAGTGTTTATTGACATTTATAAAAATAAAACTGCACTGTCTAGTTATAGAACTTGTGTAAATTCCGTCAGTCCGTAGCATTACGGTCACCCAGTCTCCTAACCATGCTAACAAACAGTACACATACCTATGTCTGCAAGACCAGTTAGCCTTGGTCTATACACACGTGCGATGGAGTTGTCAAACGGACTCCCGCAAACAGAGAAGTTACGATGGCAGACAGAACTTTTTTTCATAATTAGATCACATGAATACAAATTTTGATTCATAAAAATTAAACGACTGTCAGTTTAGAAATCCCCGGCCAGTTCGGGTTTTGTTACACATTTTACAGGTACTCTCCCGATGTGTAGTTTGTCTGCACACGTGCAGGAATCTGCTCAGGATTGAAAATTCCGTCATTTAATATACTACACACACAGAATGATTATTTTTTTTCTCTTAGATGAAACTATATGATAATTAACGAACAATTAACATGATTTTACTACAGTTGTTGATATTAGTATAATCAATTCATCAGTGAAAAAATATCAACCGAAGAATGACCTATATATTCTCTGTTATCAAACATGTTAAAAAAGCTGAGGAGGGAGCGAGCGTAGGAATATTAACATTTTTTATTTGCATTTAGGGGGGAAAGTGATCTTTGGAGGAAAAATTAACATTAATTTTGGTTTCTTTTACGTATGACATACACAACATTATTCTTATCATGAACAATTATGTTGTATCTACTTATTAATGATGGAACTATTTTCGTCGGAACAATTTGTGTGAGTCGCCGCTGACTACAGTAATATATCTTGCACTAATAGTATGCACTGATCGAATATATTAAAAACGACTCCCCCATACTTTTTAGCGACTCCCCCGCGTTACCCGTTGGATACGGTGACATAGGGCTTCGGTTTTTAAGGCCTCATCTAAAGGACCCACAAAATTCACTTCAAAGTGCCGAGCGTTCAGCGAATGAACAGTTGCTACATTTTTAACGACTTATGTCAGTCGCAGCCTTGATTCAAACACGCAATCTTCCGATCATGGATCAAGTGTTCTATGTACAAATATCAAATAAATGTGTCTAATTATAATCTACTTGACAAGTGTAATATGTCTATAAAAACAAAAGTAAAGAGTGGTAGCATTTAGGAAGAATTCCAAGTAATTCTATTTTTTATTTTGTGTGTTTTGTTTTTATGTTTTGTTGTACGTTGCTTAACGTCCCTCTCGAGAATTTTTCACTCATGTGGAGACGCCGCCATTTGCCGATGGAGAGCTGCAAATTTTTGTTGTATACTTGGCACTTCCAGCCATTGAGTGATGGTGAGAAATTTGTCGAAACCAAAAACTGACACGTTACTATGGATAGAACCTTAGAGTATTATAAATATAAACACAAAAACTTTAACGTGGGACACCCATGGCAAGACTGGCACCGAATTTATTACATAAGCTTCCCCAACTTCATACATTCAAAGCATAAAAAATAGGTTACCTTTTTCTGCATCCCATATTCTGATAACATTATCGAGGTATGACGTTATAAATCCCCAATCCTCTATGCTCCTGACATTTGGAATGGCAAACTTGAAAGCCCGTAATGCATGCATCGAAGACTGTGGATAGCCGTTATCTCTGAGTCTAACTCCAACTGCAAACAAGATCAAAATGTGTGTATCAGCAGGTTATACTTCTCTGAGACATGAAATTGCAAAGTCACAACTTAATAGAAGTAGGACATCATAAACAAGAGGCCCATGGGCCACATTGCTCATCTGAGCAATGTGGCTAGGAAAAAAGCACAAATTGGTTTATTATTGAAAAGTTGAAACCCAATAGTGGTCCCAAACAATCCTTAAAAGGAAGAGGGTATGATTTGAACAAACTTGAATCTACACTAACTAAGGATACTTGCATATTTCTTTGACTACGTAGTATACCAGTGGCTTTCTTGCCCTTTACATCTGAACTTACATTGTGTCCCCGCCTTCCAGAAAAGAAGATTTTAAAAGAATTTTCAAATATATTTTTATGTGAAACGTTGACCGGCCATTGTGGCCCCGCCCTACACCCAGGGGTCATGATTTGAACAAAATTGAATCTACACTACCTGAAGATGCTTCCATAAAAATATGATCATTCATGCCTTTGCTATTCCAGAAAAGAAGATTTTTAAAGAATTTTCAAATATATTTCTATGTAAAACTTTGATCGGCCTACACCCAGGGGTAATGATTTAAACAAACCTGAATCTACACTACCTGAAGATGCTTCCATGAAGAAGGATATGGAAATAACGAACAGTATTCAATCTCAACGTCCATTAAACAAATATACAAAATAAGAGCAGAGCAAACACGGACCTCCGAAACATCAGAGGTGGGATCAGGTGCCATGGAGGAGTGAGCATCCCCTGCCGACCGGTCACACCCGCCGTGTGCTCGTTGTCATAATCAGGAAATAACGGAAAAAAATCCGTGGTCAATTCAGTGTATAAATAATGGACTAACAATTGGTATGAAAAACGTCAGTCAGCATTTCATTCAATGATAAATTGTATTTGCTGACAAGGTCATTGTATCGACCATAGAATTTACGAAATGATGACTTTAAACGAGACTGTTGATATTCTTGTTTCATCAACTTGCTTGTCAATAATTTACCTCGTTTAAGAAATTGTTCATACGTAGAGCATGCTCTAGCGTATCGAATCAACTGAGATATAAATACTCCGTATGCAGGTGATGACGGTATATTGCTGCATAAGTACGGGAAGTTGACGATAGAAAAGTTAAAGTCATCACGTTTATCATATAGCTTGGTTGTTAGATTACCATTTGTGTCTTTTTCAAGTAAAATATCCAAGTATGAAGCAGAAGTGTCGGACTCTGTGGTATCTTTTATCTCAAGCTCACCAGGATAAATCGTGTCGACGTAGGAATGGAAATTATCATTATTAATTGACAATACGTCGTCGATATATCTAAATGTCGAGTTGAAGGCCACAGCAAGTGTTTTTTTCTTTTCACGCAAAAGATTTTGCATAAATTCTGCTTCATATGAATATAAAAATAAGTCTGCTAATATGATCATTTATGCCTTTGCTAATTCTTAAGAAGAAGATTTTTAACAAATTTTCCTATATATTTCTATGTAAAACTTTGATCGGCCATTGTGGCCCCGCCCTACCCCAGGGGGTCATGATTTGAACAAACTTCAATCTGCACTACCTGCACTACCGTAAAACATATATAGTACAACATAGGCTGTTGGAGTCTTCTACTCGCAACTGGTACATTGTATTTGACAAGTATCATTAATGTTCATACCTTTCTTTTCCCTCACTTTATGCAGCTGAAATTCCCATGGACCATCCTGTACAAAATTGGCTATAAACAATGCATTATTTCCAGAGGATGTCATATGTACTAATTCACATAATCGTACACATTTCAACTCAGATTCGCCGATAACAGTCAGGGATTTACAATCCATGTCCAGTATAAAGAACTGATTCGTTGTGCTGTGAGCAATAACTACTGAACCATCATGACAAGCCTACAATGACAAGAAACTATGACATATATACATGTATACTAATAGAATACTGAGCATGCATGTGTGCATAAGAATTAAAACACATTTTTTAAAACAAAACAATGAAACATAAATCACCCCGGCTATATCACATACACATCATCCGTATACGTATTTCTTTGCAAATGTTATACAGCGTACAGTGTATATGTTAAAAATGAAATTGTTTTTCGAAAAAGAGAGGTCAATAAGGCATTCAACTATCTCACAGTTAGATTACCGTTAATTCTTTGAGTCTGCAGTCGTCTTTAGAAGGGACTTTGATGATTGATTTCGTCATCCCACTGCCAATATCGTAAATTTTGAAGTGTTTCCTTCCTTTTGTTACGGTAACTAGTTCTGGAATTCAATAACATTGTTTGAGATTAGGAACAGGGTGACGAAGAGCCTAAACGCTCACCTGTGTATAATACAGCGCTGTCAAGGATACACAGAAGTATTAAAACAATAACTGATAGATGACAGGTTCCACCAAATCAAAAGGAATAGGATGAACCAGTACATAAAAAGTCTTTAACTCAGTAAAAATAGTAAATCTATTAACTACTTGTGTGCCACTGTACACTCAAATTTTATTTCACGGATCAAACAAAACATAGTGCTTGAGACATAAAATACTTGTCTATCTAGGCCTCACATTAGTATCTCTTGGTTTTTGAATTGATGGTCCAGTTGACCATCAAAAAATAATGAAACAATTTACTTTATTTCTTATAATTCTTGTACGTATATTTTTTTTCTTTATAAATTGATCTATCAATAAAATTATTTACAGTGATTAATTGCGGTAAGAGAAATCTCTCCTCTTTGCAGAGTACAAGTTTCCCTACAAAATCAAGCTCTACTCACATTAAAGCGTGCAAATTTTTACTACATGATTTATATCTTTTCTACAAGTAAGCAACATAATACCTTTAGACCAGAAACCCATGAATGTCAGTCTTGGAAGAGGCATCTTTGCTCATCGAAATCATGCACCTAAATTATTAGCTTTAATATTGAACGGGAGAGAATGTTTCGAAAGAAATTATATATTTCTACTACATGAGAAATAGAGACCCATCCTCAATCCAATTCAGAAGCCCTAAAATTGGGGCAAGGAATTTAATGATGTTTGTAAAGACATCATTGCTTGTTATAACTATGCAACCGGTTGATTCTCTTGGAGTTAGGAAGATATCTTTTTAGATTATTTGAGTTTTTATGGGCATGTAGAACGTAACATAAATAATTTTTGTACCCTTAACCCATAAATTCTGTATGCCAAAATTAGTTTAAATTGATCAAGTTCTAAAAGAAAAGAAGCTGAAAAGCCCGTCAAACAAAGGGAGAGAGAGAGAGAGAGAGACCACAACACAGTACATTTTTCTGATATCATTTCAATCTTTACAATTATTTTTGCTTGAATGAAATACCACAAAACATTTAGCGTTTATTTTCTGTGTCTTTGGCATTCAAATACCTCCTCTGTCTCTCAAAACAGCAATTTCTAGGTATCCATATCCAGTAAACGGAATGTGCTGGAACATTTTCCCCTGAAAACTTCTTGTTACTTCCATTTTATCTATATTGAGGATTTTCAACTTCCGGTCTGATGAGCATAAGATAACTTCAGTATCATTCAGAACTTCAAACAAGCGTGGTTTCTCATTCTAGTGCAGATATAAAATGTGCATACTTTATCGGTGATAACACAGGGAATAAAAAAATAAGAGCGTAACTATGGATTCAACCTTTTAAACAACTAGAATTGATTACTAGTATACAAGATGGTTCAAATTTTTAAAAGTACTTTTTTAAAAACTTCGCTACATTCATTACTTTTATGTTTCCAAAATTTCTAATTAAAATTGTGTTTTATAGAATATTGTACCTTATTATAATATTGATCTAACTCATATCAAGTTGTGAATTAATAGTGCATGAACTGATCGAAAATTTACATATTGAATGCACAATATTTTCTTTCTGTCACTTGTCATACTAAAATGTTTGCAAAATCTAAGATGGAGGGGAAGTGATTAAATCATCTTTGCCCCCTTGTTCATCCATAGCCTTACTTTTTTCACATACCAGAGGGACGAGGAACAAAAGTTAATTTATATTACCAGGTATGTCCAAAGATTTGTCAAGACCTTATTCAGAGAATTTTTTGAGAGAATTTATGTGTAATTCTAATGTCTAGTTCATTGCTTTCTCATACTGAAAGGACAGTAGCTCATACTTGGCAGCGAGC
The DNA here is from genome assembly GCF_032062105.1 of Saccostrea cuccullata. Taxonomy (NCBI): domain Eukaryota; kingdom Metazoa; phylum Mollusca; class Bivalvia; order Ostreida; family Ostreidae; genus Saccostrea; species Saccostrea cuccullata. Next base: position 76,296 of record NW_026940419.1, read on the forward strand.
TGGTTATTAACATAATATGACCATAATACGTCAAAAACTCACCCATGGTCATCTGCTAATTACAGTATAAATTTTAACATCGTTCTAACTTTTCAACAGTTAAAAATGGCTGTTATAGGAACAAAAATTACCATCTGACACTTTCTGGTTACATCTTTTGTTGCCAAGTCAATGGCCACAACAGCATAATCTTCGTCCTCTCCCTTCATTCGACGGCCCATCATGAACAACTGAGCAAGCCCAAGTAAATAACGCGGACTTGATACAGGGCCATAATCACTAAAACATAATTTATTGTATAAGTGACCGTTTTAAACTTAGATTAGGTAATTGAATGCCTGCTAGTCAGGTATTAGTATTCCTTTTTAAAAACCAAAAATAAGTAAGGAAATTCAAGCTCCAGAGCCAGTTGATTTTGGAATATACTCTTTAAAACTCATCATATCTACTTACTACATATGAGCAAGATGTTTAACTTTATTTGTTTGGACGTCTTTCATTTTCTTGGTTAGATCCCACACTCTCAAGATTGGATCATTCGAAATTGTAACCATGGTTTTCCAGTCTGTGGATGCTAGACCCAGGACAACTCCCGGGTGAAGGAATGTCTGATAAAAAAAATGAGAATCTTTTCAATTCATCAATAAACAATGTGTATGCAATTTTATGTATTATATTTACAGTCATTCTTTAAAGATAAAAAGAATAAAAAGAGAAAACGATAGTCGTATTTTAAGAGAAATTAAGATTGAATGTGTATTCCAATTAAATCAGTAAATAGCTTTTACCTCAAATACATATTAAAATAAAGCTGTTATTTCTTTCGTTTAGCAGTGGTGGTGACCCTAGTGTGACATACCCATTTGAACTTTTCTTCTTTAAGATTCCATGTGCAAACATTTTGGCCCACTTGGTAGAAGAGTTCCAAACCATCAGGGGAAAGGACAAATTGTCCTAATGTCAAATCCTTCCGATCACCTGAGATATCATTTAAAGAAGTAGATAAGGTATAATTCTTTTATATACAATGTTATAATAGCATAACTATTAATTGTTTAGAATACTACTGTAGCATTTGCCCAGAAAAGGTTGGGCATGCATATAAATATGACAAACAGAATATCAGTAGTAAAACTACTTTGGAACCTTATCTCTACTATCTAATATTACGATACTTACAAACTTCAACATTCACTGGCAAAACTTTCTCATTTTACTTGTTTAAATAATAAATTGTACTGTTGCTTTTCTCAAGATGTAAGTTTTCTTTCTTTTCCCTACATAAAACTTTAATTATTTGGTTCCCAACTCGAAAATCCTATGTGGAGGACTTTTCTCTAACCTCTTAGATGAAGGGTATGGAGATAACGAACGGTATTCAATATTAAAGTCCATAAAACAATACAAAATAGGAGCAGAGCAAACACGGACCACCAAAACATCAGAAGTGGGGTCAGGTGCCATGGAGAAATGAGCATCCCTGCCGACCAGTCACACCTGCCGTGTGCTCCTTGTCATGATTTGGAAATAAGGGAGAAAATCCGTCGTTAATTAAGTGTATAATTAATGGACTAACAATTAGTATGAAAAACGTCAGTCAGCATTTGACTCAATGATAAATTGTATTTGCTGACAAGGTCATTGTATCGACCATAGAACTTACGAAATGATGACTTTAAACGAGACTGCTGATATTCTTGTTTCATCAACTTATTTGTCAATAATTTACCTCAGTTAAGAAATTGTTCATACGTAGAGCATGCTTTTGCGTAACGAATCAACTGAGATATATATACTCCGTATGCAAGTGATAAAGGTATACTGCTGCATAAATAAGGGAAGTTGACGATAGAAAAGTTAAAGTCATCACGTTTATCATAGAGCTTGGTTGTTAGATTACCATTCACGTCTTTTTCAAGTAAAATATCCAAGTATGAAACAGATAGAACATTTTGTAAAACTACAAATGCTGGACCATAACATTGTTCAACCTTACAACAATAAAAAGAAAGGGCAGAATCTATATGACAATTTACATGTTGACCAAGGGATCGCTTAACAAAAGAATATCAGGTCATCGATTTCAAATAAATCATGGTGGTCAGCAGCTTTTATACAAACACTTTCATTCACCTGATCATTCTATTTTATCAATGAAAGTTAGAATTCTCGAAAAGATTTATGACCACACAAATAGTCCGTCGCTGAGTACACCTTTCCGTAGACAACGAGAAGAATTTTGGATTAGAAAACTAGGGACAGCCTTTCCCTATGGATGTAATGATAATGTCGATAGTGTTGGAAATCTTTCCAGTCCGCAGTGTAATAATGTAAATGTGATGGGACTTTTTAACCATACTCAGAGACGTAAGCGTAGTCATGGGCATCGTTCGTACAATAAACCTGCAATACATAATGTCTCTTTTGATTCATTACTACCTTATGTAAATCAACAGTTAGGTCTACATCATATTCGAACACAACTTTACTCTGTCCCTTTGAAACCTTTAGGTAGTCTTCTTGAAAAGGCCAAGGAACGTCCAAGTTTTGATTCCTCGTCACCTGAATATAGGCTCGAATCTGTGATTATGGATATTGCATATCATACATGTAGGCTTTTTAAACTCGCACGTTTCACGGAAGAAAATGCAGCTAAAACAATCCGTCTTTTCCTTAAACTTCAATATGCCAATAAAGGAATTGACGCGGTTAATATAAGTAATATTCTTAATCACAAAAGGGTCCAGTCTTGGTTTCCACCGTATTTCAAGTTAAAGACTACACCTTGTATATCCTAAAAATATACATCGACCATTGCTTCCAAAATTTTCAATTATAAAAACACTTTACATGGCCTGGATACCGACTATCTGAAACATAATCCTCCTTCGTGTTCATGTTCTTCTTCGCCCTATAACTATAGTCCTTCTGGACACGTAATTACAGGTGACGTAAATATAGTTAGTAATGAGGACCTTAGATCACTTATTTTAAAAGGTCCTAAATATAGGGAACCCTGGCGTCGGAATTTCATAAATATTATGGATTCCTTTCAAAATTACGCCAGGCGATGGGCCAGATATGAAAAATAAGACGTTGACACCTTGTCAGAATGGATAAAATGTATTAGATCTATGCTGAAGTCGCGTATTAGGAGATTGAGAGGCAAAATGAAAACCATCTATCCTTCTGTGTTCAATAAACCAGAAGTGAAACAAGAGGCCCATGGGCCTTATAGGTCACCTGAGCATTATGCAACATCTTTCCAGTGATTGAATTTGATTCATGTTTTAAGCCAGATGCTATGGCATTCACAATTTTGAAAGAGGCATCATTTATCCTAACTATACACTTAGCAGTTGCTTAGTTTGGTAACTTAATACCCATAGGCAGGGCAGAGGAACAAAAATGCATTTCAACTAATCAGTAATATTCAGCAATAATCAGTAATGCCCCTACCACACATGAACCTAGACCCTTAGGCCTAGATCCACACATTGCGAAATTTTTGAAAATGCATCCTTGCTTTTCAAAAATATTTGATTAATACAAAGGAGCAGATTTCAAACAATTCATTCATTTTCAGTCTATAAGTACAGCCCCTCCCCCCCCCCCCACCTCTATGGTACCCCTGACCCTGGGGCCTTGACATTCACAATTCTGGAAGATTAGGCCCTTGTTAATAACTAAATAGATAGTTCATCTGCTTAATACCCAGGAGCAGAGAAGAAAATTTTCAAAGAAGTAATGTATTTTCACTATATAATCAACAGAGCCCCGCCTAACACCAGAACCCCTGACCCTGGGGCCCTAAAAATTCACAATTTTGGTAGAGGCAAATCTATGCTCATCATAACTATGCACTTAGTTGGTTTATTTAATAACCAGGAGCAGAGAAGAAGATTTTCATAGAAATAATGCATTTTCACTATATACTTATTTAGCCCCGCCCTAGCACTAGAACCCCTGACCCCAAGGCCATAAATTTCACAATTTTGGTAGAGGACTCAATGCTGATTACAATCATGCAAACAGTTTGACCGCTTGATGTCCAGGAGTAAAGAAGATTTTTAAAGATTGCATTAATTTTAGTGGTTTTGGCCCCACTCCTCAGGCCCCAGGGGGGCAGGGATCACGAAATTCACAATTTTCTTCCCCTTCACCCATAGATGCTTTGTGCAAAATTTGGTTGAAATTGGTTCAGTGGTTGCAGTGAAGAAGCTGAAAATGTTCAAATGTTAACGCACGACGCACAGCGCACGACGCACGACGACGGACGAAAACAGATAGCAATAGGTCACCTGAGTTTACTCAGGTGACCTAAAAAGAATTACATAGATTACATGATCAGTACGTACTGGTTCCTGCCGACAAAGCAGGTAACATCATTGTCTTCGTTTGTAAGGTTCATTATATAAATTGCATTCTAGAAGAACTTGGATTTAAGGAAGGCCCACACTTTTACGGATCCGCTTCTAATTTTACACATCAATATAAAATTCTGATTCTCACTTGTCTGTTGATATAAAATCTTTTTGGGTGATTGAAAATGGTTTAGCAAGTATATATTTGTTTATTATAGTGTTATTGTGCATACAAAGCATTTAATATACATTATTTATGGAAATTAACACTTTGCACTCTGTCCATAAGATCTATATGTCATTTAGTAATTAATACACAGACACAAAATTCTTACTTGCTTTTATGGACCTAAATCTTTTTAATTTTCTTTTAAGCAAACTAACCTGAGATCTATATTATTGATTTAGAGCCTATACCATCCATTTAATTTTTACTTTTTAAAAATTTTGCAATGAATAATTGAAAAAATTGATATTCCAAAAATGGGGGTATACATCTTCAAAAGACTGTTTTGTTAAAAATTCTCTGGTCAACCATAATAAATTATGTGTTTTTGTTAACATTAGATATAATTCTTAATAATTTTAAAGAAAAAATGGCATCTAAACAGTTTGAATTTTGAGAATTATAAAAAATAAAGATATTTTGAGATTTTTTCCTGAAAGACATGGACAGACTTAACATCAATTTGTTAATGTTTTGCAGTAAAGATTTCAAATATTCTCTTGGCAAATAAATATTTTTGATCTTCATAAGTTTTAACATAAATTTGATGTGATTTGCTGCATAACTAAGAGAAATATGATATCACACTTTTTTATGTTCAATTTTGGCTGTTGAGTTTTTAGAGGTATGTGCTCTGAGACCTGTTGTATGAAAATTAACCTGCAAAGATATGCCTTTTATGGGTGTTTTAGTTAGTTTAAGACTTATTCAAGGTATTCAAATTGAAAAATTATCAGTTTGACAGAAAATTCTTAAAGTACGGACCTACCTTAATTGTTCAACCAAGCCTATTTCGTTACTCCTCACTAAGATATTGACAGTAGTGAAGGAAAAACGTCAAGAGTACTGTGCAACTATATATTCAAGAAGTGGTGTGAATCAGATGTGGATACTAAAAAATTCTGAAGAACTATTGGACAATTTGAAATCACAAGACTTTACAAAAATCACCAGCTTAAAAACTTACGACTTTGCAACTTTATACACAACAATTCCCCACGACAAATTAAAATACAGGCTTTTGATATCATTGACAGCTGCTTCTTCAATAAAAATGGAACTCGTAAATTTACTTACCTCGTCACTGGTCATTTGCAAAATTATTTTGTTAAAACAGATTCTGATTGGACACATAAGTACTCTGAAGTTGACTTCAAGAAGATGCTTGAGTTTCTGATTGACAATATCTATGTGGTTTTTTGAGACCAGGTATTCCAACAATTTATTGGAATTCCCATGGGTACAAATTGCGCTCCGTTATTAGCAGACTTATTTTTATATTCATATGAAGCAGAATTTATGCAAAATCTTACACGTGAAAAGAAGAAAACACTTGCTGTAGCCTTCAACTCGACATTTTGATTTATCGACGACGTATTGTCAATTAACAATGGTAATTTCCATTCCTACGTCGATACGATATATTCTGGTGAGCTTGAGATAAAAGATACCACAAAGTCTGACACTTCTGTTTCGTACTTGGATATTTTACTTGAAAAAGACGTGAATGGTAATCTAACAACCAAACTGTATGATAAACGTGATGACATTAACTTTTCTATCGTCAACTTCCCTTACTTATGCAGCAATATACCTTCATCACCTGCATACGGAGTATATATATCTCAGTTGATTCGATACGCAAGAGCCTACGTATGAACAATTTCTGAAACGATGTATATTATTGACAAACAAGTTGATGAAACAAGAATATCAGCAGTCTCGTTTAAAGTCATCATTTCGTAAGTTCTATGGTCGATGTTCTATGGTCGATACAATGACCTTATCAGCAAATACAATTTATCATTGAGTCAAATGCTGACTGACGTTTTTCATACCAAATGTTAGTTCATTATTTATACACTGAATTGACGACGGATTTTTTTCCGTTATTTCCTGATCATGACAAGGAGCATACGGCGGGTGTGACCGGTCGGCAGGCGATGCTCACTCCTCCATGGCACCTGTTCCCACCTCTGATGTTTCTCTGTGTTTGTTCTGCTCTTGTTTTGTATTGTTTTATGGACTTTGAGATTGAATACTGTTCGTTATCTCCATATCCTTCATTTACATATCAAAACTACAGAAAATACTATTCTCGAAAAAAATGAGTGGACGGCTGGGTTCTAATGGCTCAATTGATATATGTACTCCCCTATTTAATATAGGTTCTCAAATCTAACCACGTAAATAAAAAAAAACACTAGAACAGAAACAACCTGGTGAAGATCTTACAACTCACAAGATGCATTCTAAGTTTCATACCTTCAATACACCTATCCTCTTTCATGGTAGCGGTGTCTAGAAATCTGATATCATTGTCGAATCGGATGGAAAATATGACGTGCCTCTCATCTGGCATTATTGCTAGAGACTTGATGATATGACGTCGTTTAACCTTCTCTGGGTACGGAACATTATACAGCGACACCTTCTTTGTCATTAGATCAAACACAATGAATTTCTCCCGTGGTTCCACTGTAGCGGCCACTAATGATTTAGAGCCTATAGAATCAAAATAATTTTTTGTCTTCAAAAAAACAATTTCTTAGGAAAAGGCATAAAATAAAATTGAAAGGGATAAAAATACAGAATAATCATTGTATAAAAATGTCCAAAGTCTCATTTTCTATTAAATTTTCAAAATTAATATTACTAGTATGCATTTATACTATTTAATAAAGTTTCGTTTTTTTTTATAGGGAGGACTTTCCAAAAAAGACATCCAGGGGACTAATTTTTCCTTTATTTTTTTAAAAAAATCACATTTTGTTTTCTATCTTAGGATCAAGCCTTTATCTTGAAATTTAGAAAAATAACTTACCGACTGCTACACCCGTCTCGCTGAAATGAACACCTTCCTGACATTTAATCGTGTCCGTCTTCTTCCCAGTACGGGCATCGTACCAGTCTATGGTATTGTCTTGGAAAACAAGAAAGACAACCCTGCCTTTGTTCGCTGGACACAAAAGAGTTCTCTCCTTTGGGATAGAGATTGTATATGCAACCTCTCCAGTTTCTTTAATTGCAACGAGTTTATGAACGAAATGGACCAAGATCATCGAATCGTTACAAATAAAGAACACTTTAACCGCTATTCCAGTAACGTTCTCGATTGATTTGATCAGCTTTCCGTTTTTAACATCCCAAAGCTTGATGCTATTATCAGGGCGATTTGCACCTTTGAAGAAAAAATTCAGATATATTAAAATGAATTCAATATGTTTTTAATTATTATCAAAAACACTCGTATCAATAATGTTAAGAGTTCGTTTCATCCCACAAAAATCAAAGTAAAGAAACCACTATATACATATAAATTTCATCTTAGTTAATATCTGATTTTTTAAAAAGATAAATTTTGATATATATATAAACTAACAACTAACTACGGTTGAACCATCCTGTTTCATATCCACAGCTCTCAGCTCTTTAGTGTGACCCGATAACGAGTAGACTAAGGACCCTCCGGGCTTCATTAATATATTGTGATAGGGTAGCAAGTAGCTAAAGGGGTAGTCCTTCAGCTGAGTCAGGAAGGAGTCGGCAATCTAAAGTATCAGAAGAAAAACCAAGTACAGGCTTTGGAAAAGTAATAGAAATACATGTGTTTTAAGTATATGACTGGGTCATCACCGCATAATAAAAGCAGAATATGTTATTGTGTATCGAATTATCTGGGATACATTAAAACATTTATGCAGGTGATAATGGACTTTGTTTACCAGCAAGGGTATGGTGTAGTACTTACACGACAGAAAAGTTAAAGCCATCACGTTAAAATAAAGGTTAGTTGTTATTTTCCAATATTGTCATTTTCTAGTAAAAAAAATTCAAAAACCGAAACAGATGTGCCAAACTCTGTTACTTCTTTTATTTTTAATTTAATGGAATATATTGAAATCAATGTATGAATGAAAAATAAAATAATCACCGATAACATTTGTGGATAGATCGAAATGTCGAATACCATGCTACTAAAGTATAAGAGAGACGTTTTCGTGGGGGTCTTTAGTTTTAAATTATTAATAATACTTTCATGACAATTAGAAACAGGTCTGCTAACGAAGGGCCAATGAGAAATCAAGCACATTGTTTGATAATACACGATTAAAAAAACTATAGCGATATTTATTTATCAAATAAGAACTCCATGCAGTATCTTTTTTTTAAATTTATCTTACGAGTATTTATGTGAAAAATCAAACTTATTTCTAAAAAATTCGGTCATTTTGACGGATATATAAAGAAAAAGAATGTTTACAGTCAAACTACTTATTTTACAGCATTTTGACTGTTACTGTACCTTCTCTGATGAAAGCCTGTCAATCAACTGTGGCACAAGTTGCATTTTGTCAAAGATAAGCGCATGCTCAGAGAGCTGTAGCGTGTCTCTGATTATACAAATTTCTTTGTCACTGGTCTTTTCAGTAGAAAGCGTATAATCAGACAGTAGATTGCTGTAAAACATTGAAGAAAAAAATTCTTTATAAGGAACAACTGAATTCAAGAATAATTTGATCCGCTAACTGATTCGTTCAAAGACTTTGCATATAAATATCTTACCTGCAGGACGTGGCAAGTAGTTTGCAAAACATAAATCTAAAATTGCACAAGCTCTCTTTCTTAGCCATCTCTATCTGACCAGCTTTGATTCTGTGATAAGGTAAGTTATTCAGCTTCCGTACATTGAATGAACTTCCAAACATCAGTGGCTGTGTTGAGACAAACCTGTCCGCCTCTGACATTTTTCCAGACTTATCTTTGTATGGTTTCTTCTTATTTCCTAAATATAAGTACATACATTTACATACATATAGTATAAACCTCATTTACCGTCATTTAAGTGATTTTTTTTTTCTCGGAAAACATTTGGAGGCAAAAAAAAGTTACATGTACTTCACTGAATACTTTGCTTTCTGCCAACGTTATAATATTTTTCGGACTTTTTTTCATACACATCATTCAATTTAATTTTTTATCAGAAAATCATGCATAAAATGTTGTAAATTTAAGGAGTGTTCATACAAAATTTACAACATAGCAGCTTTATCGTTGAAGAGTTTGTCTTTAAATTCCATCTAGTAAATTCACAACATAACAATAGTACCATGTTAAGGAGAAAACTAAATAATTTATTTAACATGCATTAACGTGATTACTATAAACACTGAATAGAAAGAAACAACGAGGGCGCTTTTGATTGGCATTCGGCAGGAATCTGGGCGTAATTGGAAAGTGAAAATTTTATCGACATGTCACGTGAAATTTTAACATTTTTTTTATTTATCGGGTTCCTGTGCAACAGGAAAGGAAAATGTTTTCCCGAAGTTGAGCTTTGATTTGCTAAGAAATGACTTGAAAATTGGCCAGATCAGACATTTGGTACAAAATGGTACATTTTTAAACACGTTTTTCTATAATTTTTCTATCTCTGGGTCTTCTCTCCATGATTTTGAAACGTTATTTGTTTGTATTTTAATTCAAAGAAACGAATACACTTTTTTTAAAAATGGAGAGAAGACCCAGAGACCACGAAAAATGAACTTTTCCCCAAAAAATCCAAATGTGTGAATGTGGTGCTTCTTTGTCCTTTTAAAATCAACTTTGTATGTGTAGCGGTGATAGCTTAGGAAGTTGGGCTACCTGTTCAGTGCACTGGAATCGAAAAGTTTTTGGTTCGAGTCTGGCATGGGGCGTTAATTATTTTTTTCATGCAAACAACCATTTATTTTGTCAGTTTCTTTTTATATATATCAAAATTTTGAATTAGATTAATTTTGGTTCAGTTTGGTTCTCGAGCGAAATCAATTCTAATCTTCTATTCTATATAATGTACACTGTACATGTACACGCATCATGCATCTATATGCATTAAATATTTTAGGTGTTTATTTTTTGTGAAACATTACTATGTTATAGTACCCCCTAGGAAAAACGGACAAAAATGTTACAATCTCACGCTTTCAAACTAATTGAAAAAAACCTATGGACGTGTTTGTAAACTCTGACAAGTTATCTTCAGCCAACCAAATCATGGACATTTAAACCATAAATGTTTCGTGCAAATGATTCTTGCAGATCACACGCCAAATGCGCCCATCTTCTTTGAACATCATAAAATTTACAATTTGATGATTTAGAAGTTTTATGTATGCATTATTTATCCAGTGTTTTATTTCAAACTTGCGTTTGTAAAATATTGTATCCCTGATCTTCAGGCCTGGAGTAAATACATATACATGTAGATACTTTACCATTGGACCATGTTCCACTGAAGAAGTCGGCCAGTGCTGCGTGTAGCCTCTGCTCTTCTCGACAATAGCGGTCTTGTGCTGCCTGTATAAACTGTCTGTGGTACCAGTACATCACGGTCAACCTATCAGCACCTCGCTCAACTGTAAGTTTATAAATAAATACAATTATTATACTTCTGTTAAAATGTTTCCTTTATAAAGTTCAGAAGGTAAAATAACTATCTTTTATAGTTCACGCATAGCAAAGCTATACCCCGGGGTATAGTATACACTTATCCACTGGTTGTGAGTGGGATAGCTCTTTTATCAAACTCTTGACAGGGACTATTCCCCTCGGGCAAGCCCTCGGGGAATAGTCCCTGTCAAGGGTTTGATAAAAGAGCTATCCCACTCACAACCAGTGGATAAGCGTTTTATTATACTGATGTATAATATAATTTCTATGGTTTGAGTTTTTTGGGAGTAAGATAATACTGCAAGAATAATCTGAATCCCGATGACGTCACAATGCTACTGAAATCATTATGACATCATCAGTCAATAGATTTATCGCTGGAAATCAAAATTGGAGGCAAAAATTGCATGAAAATTTTCCGAGGGTGGATAGCAAAAACTATACCCCGGGGTATAGCTTTGCTATGCCTGAACTATAAAAGATAGTTATTTTACCTTCTGAACTTCATATAGGAAACAATCTAACAGACGTATAATAATTTTTGCTATCCACCCTCGGAAAATTTTCATGCAATTGTTGCCGCCAATTTTGATTTCTTTAAACAAGAGTTTAAAGATCTTTTGACATCTTTAAACTGATGATGTCATAATGACTTCAGTAGCATTGTGACGTCATCGGGATTTCAGATTATTCTTGCAGAATTATCCAACTCCAAAAAAAAAAATAAAACCTCAGAAATTATATTATACATCACTCATCAGTATAATAAAACGTTTATCCACTGGTTGTGAGTGGGATAGCTCTTTTATCAAACCCTTGACAGGAACTATTCCCCTCGGGCAAGCCCTCGGGGAATAGTTTTGTCGCGGGTTTGATAAAAGAGCTATCCCACTCACAACCAGTGGATAAGTGTATAATATTCTTCAAGATATCTTTTTTTAAAGCATTACATACAGACAAAGTGGGTAATTTTTATTACCTTGCCCTTCAATATTTTTATCTCAATTTCATGGTGAAAGGGAATTGTGGTTTGAAATTTCAAAAGTTCATAGGCTTTTTCAGATATTTTCCGGAAACAAAAGTGTTAAACATAGACAGAATGACAGACAAATGGACCTAGGGGCCCAAAATTATTATACCCTACTTTCTGTGAATAAGGGTAACAAAATAAGACATTTTAAATCAATATTAAGGTTTTTAACTTACCAATATATTCACTTAAATCCGCCTTAAGTCTAAGTAGAAGTAATGGAGGCAGACGACGAAGAGGAGGCGTCCAGTAAGTATATACGTCATTAAGTACGTCATCATCACAGGCTAGAATGTCCTCTATTTCTCCTTCTGAGAGGCCACTTTTTGCTTTAAATTATAAAATGAAACATATGGAGATAACGAACAGTATTCAAGGTCAAAAGTCCATTAAACAATACAAAATAGGAGCAGAGCAAACAGAGACCTCCAAAACATCGGAGGTGGGATCAGGTGCCATGGAGGAGTAAGCACCTCCTGCCGACCGGTCATACCCGCCGTGTGCTCCTTGTCATGATCGGGAAATAACGGAAAAATCCTCTATCAATTCATTATACAAATAATTGACTAACAACTAGTTAGAAAAACGCCAGTCAGCATTTGACTCAATGATAAATTGTATTTGCTGACAGGGTCCTTGTATCGACCATAGAACTAAGAAATAATGACTTTAAACGAGACTGTTGAATTCTTGTGTCATCAACTTATTTGTCAATAATTTACCTCGTTTTAGATATTGTTCATACGTACAGCATGCCCCTGGGTATTGATTCAACTGAGATATATTAACTCCGATGATGATGAAGGTATATTGCTGCATAAGTAAGGGAAGTTGACGATAGAAAAGTTTAAGTCATCACGTTTATCATAGAGCTTAATTGTTAGATTACCATTAACGTCCTTTTCAAGTAAAATATCTAAATATGCAACAGATGTGTCAGACTCTGTGGTATCTTTTATCTCAAGCTCACCAGGATATATCGTATCAACATAAGAATGGAAATTACCATTGTTAATTGACAGTACGTCGATCGTCGATATATCTTAATGTGGAGTTGAAGGCCACGGCAAGTGTTTTCTCCTAATATCATCAAATACAATTGATCATTAAGTCAAATGCTGATTGACGTTTTTCATACTAATTGTTAGTCCATTATTTATACATTGAATTGACGACGGATTTTTCCGTTATTTCCCAATCATGACAAGGAGCACACGGCGGGTGTGACCGGTCAGCAGGGAATACTCACTCCTCCATGGTACCTGATCCCACCTCTGATGTTTTAGAGGTCCGTGTTTGCTCTGCTCCTATTTTGTATTGTTTTATGGACTTTCATATTGAGTACTTTTTGTTATCTCCATATCTTTTTACGCATATATTTTGCACAAATTCTGCTTCATATGAATACAAAATAGGGCTGCCAATAACGGGATGCAGCCGCTACCCAAAAAACAATTTTATTAACCTTCAAATTCGAATTTGATTTGGAGAACTTCTTAACGTCTTCATTGTTTTGAACAACTACATAGCTACATTTTGTATTACTTACCAGCTGTAATGTAACCAAGTGTTTTTGATACAAAAAGTTCACCATGCATTCTCTCTAACTGGAAGAAGAGACGATTGATGCTGTCCCGTATTGTGGTTTGCAGTCTGGTAGAATCTTGCGTTGCTGATGATGTCCATCTACACGCTTCATCAAATGACAACTTCAGATTCAGCGGAAGTGGACACTCATCAAACGACCGCAGTAACAAGTCTCTCTGTGACTCTGTAAGCGTCCTGTGTTTTCCTTTTAACCAAGAGTCGACAATACTTTTCACATCAACTTCTGGTAATTTTTCCACAGCAATATAATTTTCTGACGACGGATACAGAAATTTGATGGAGGGGAAACATTCATATTTCTCGTCCTCCAAGGTTGACACTATAATTCTGACATGCTGTGGTACAAAGCTTGGCATCCATCCAAGCTGTCGACCCTGATGGGAAGTATCTAGCTGGTCCATCGAATCTAAAAGAAGGAGAAGCTCTTTGTCTTTCGTCGGTAAATCTTGCAAACATCTCTGAAACTCTAAGACAAGCTCCTTTGGCTCCTGAAGTAAATAAGTATAAAATTAATAGATGCAACATCAAATAAACAAATTTGGAAAAGATATATTACAGTGTAAAATAAATTGCATTGGCAGTGTCTGTTACTTACCTCTGAAGTTACTGATGTATCGCCGTAAACAGTTTTGATTTGGTGACAAATACTTCTCAGCAGGGAATTTATATTGGAGCTCCTGGGAGTAGTCCCAATGAATCTAAGCATGAAAATTGTACATATATTAGCGTTTTATTCCTTTTCTGTTATAAAAGCATTTAAATGCACCAACTGAGGAATGTTTTACCTGATGACAACCACCGTGTCCTGAACGGCGGAGTCGGTCATCATGGCTGTCTGGGCCATAATGGAGGTCTTACCAGAGCCAGACTCGCCATGGATAACTAGTGGAGCATCGTCATCGCTGTTCAGGTAGGATTCTACTTTCTGAAATATGATGAAAAATTAAATACTTCAATTCCAAGACAGCTATTAATATCACAGTCTGTATAACTGTCTCGTTCTAGAGCAAAAATGTGTGCTTCGAATAACCATGTCTTAAAATTCAAACTGTGTCTATCTAACATGTTCTCTGACATTATTTCATTAATGTTTTCAAAAACATATGTTGATGATTACCTTCATGATATGGCCACGACCATGGAAATTTTCGGATTTTTCATGAGCAAATCTAAGGTGTTGAAGACATTCCTCAAACAGTGCGTTGTTTTTGAATGTGCTTTGTTCTCTTTCTTCGATTCCAGCTTTTATTAATCGACAGATATGTGTCTCAAAATCAGAAGTCATTTTCCTAAGGTACTCCTTGTGTTGGGTGTTTTCTTGGTCAATCCCTATAGATTAATTAATTTTTTTATGTAAAAAATATCAATTTTAAATTAGAACGATTATTTCTCATACTTTTTTTCAGAATCTGTTTAAATACGTGAACAACAGAACTACCTTTTTCTGTCCAGTCAATATCATAGGAACAGATGTTTTCAGGGGAGAGGACCTTTGGGATTTTCTTCTCCTTCAAGTCATTCAACATCATCTTTGCCTTCTTAATTTTCTCATCTGGGCCCAAGCATTCTATAATTAGAGAACACAAAACTAAAATACTTCAGATATCAAATAATATGTCTTATGAAATGCCCCCATACTTTCGGAAAGCTTGTAAAACCTGAAGTAGTTTAAAAAGTCAATGAAAGGACTTCATATACGATTGTCTGAGAGAGGGCGCATGTCTGTTATTGTATGTGAGAGAGAGAATGTGTGCGCGCAATTTACCTGTAAATCTAGAAACAAGTCTAGATGACCCAGCTTTGTCAATCCCCCGTATATTTCTTTTGAACCATAAACAATGTTTGTTTGCATCCTTTACATCCAGTAGTCCAGCTTTTACTTCTTTTTCAGAGACTGAAAAAAGTGTTTCAATTTTGAACATTGAAACTTATTTCTTATCGTTAAACTATTTGGAAGTTAAGAAAAAGATATCTAGAATACTATTTTGGAGTTTTTCAATGTTTTTAATGATACATTTGGTACAATTTAAAGCAAATTATATCGGTAATAGTATTTGTGCAGCTGAAATATTCGAATATATTTATTTTTGGTATTTGTTTCAGCTTCTCTTTGTATTGGAGAAGGTAGTAAATGTTGATATTTACCGGAAATGACGTACTTCTCAGCTTCCGTTTCTCCTACTGCCTTTTTAGCGGCTTCATAAAGAGCTCCTTGCATAGCATCGTTATCCTCCCACCATTTTGACTTGGCTGCCAATTTTTTATCGGCTTCTGGCGAAAGAAATTCTGGTAAGATTTTGCTGATGGACTGCAAGACGTATACCGGAGGTACAGAGTTGTCATCCCTAATGTACCATCTACATTAAACAAATATATTTTAATAATATTAGCTGAATAAAAGAAAAGATGATCTTTTAGGTTAGACATTTGGAAAAGCATAACGAGTGTACTTACTTCTTTAACAATGCAGTATTCTTCTCAACTTGGGCACAGTTCAAAAGCTTCTCAAACTCTGAGGCGTCTATTTCTCTCGGCAGTGCACAGTATCCGTACTTATGTGATAATAATGTCTGGGGATGATTAATATATAAAAAAAATAATTATAAATATATATGTACATGAATGTTTTATGAAAATGGCTGAAAAGTTGACCATTTGAACTTAGAAATTAGAAAAAATCAGAAACTGCAATTTTAAATCATTTATGTTTGAAGCAATAAATAAAATATATCAAATCAATTTTATGTAAGAAAGTGAACCCTTCAAACATTTAATGATCTATACTTACAACAAAGAATGGTCCAGTAGACATGTCTCGACATTGGGTCAGTTCCTTTAGACACAGCTCTGTACCCATGTGGTCATCTGTAGACTCATCCCTGACCCCCCATCTCATGTCCACCACCTGGAAGTCGTAACCTCGGCTCTGACAAAACAGTTTTATTCTGGGATACGTTTCCTCTAGAAGCATGTTCCGTTCCAGCATGGTGTCTAAAGTTAGTAAATCAAACTTAAATTTAAAAAAAATCATATATGTTCACTTACAACACAAGAAGAGATGCAATGGATTGCAAAACTGTTAACGAATAAAAAGTAATATTGTTTTTCATTTATTTTACTTTATATTTCATTCATTATAAAGTGAACCTGTAAATAAACTACTTATGTTATACCTGTAAATATACAGGGTGTGTAAACCTTGAATTTATTACTTGTATTACCTGTAAATATACTGCTTGTGTTAACCTGTGAATTTATTATTTGTATTACCTGTAAATGTACTGCTTGTGTTAACCTGTGAATTTATTACTTGTATTACCTGTAAATGTACTGTTTGTGTAACCTGTGAGTTTATTACTTGTATTACCTGTAAATGTACTGCATTTGTTAACCTGTGAATTTATTACTTGTATTACCTGTAAATGTACTGCTTGTGTAACCTGAGAATTTATTACTTGTATCATCTGTAAATGTACTGCTTGTGTTAACCTGTGAATTTATTACTTGTATTACCTGTAAATGTACTGCATGTGTTCACCTGTGAATTTATTACTTGTATTACCTGTAAATATACTGCTTGTGTAACCTGTGAGTTTATTACTTGTATTACCTGTAAATGTACTGCTTGTGTTAACCTGTGAATTTATTACTTGTATTACCTGTAAATGTACTGCTTGTGTTAACCTGTGAATTTATTACTTGTATTACCTGTAAATGTACTGTTTGTGTAACCTGTGAGTTTATTACTTGTATTACCTGTAAATGTACTGCATTTGTTAACCTGTGAATTTATTACTTGTAATACCTGTAAATGTACTGTTTGTATTACCTGTGAATGTATTACTTGTAATACCTGTAAATGTACTGCTTGTGAATATTCGAACTACTTTCGATGTTTTGGGGAGAGGTTTAGTAACATCACCAAATAAAACGAAATGAGCAGATTGGCTGACGTCCTTTTCTGAGTCGTCAAATTGAGATTTCGAAGCCGACTTCTTTATCTCCAGATACTGTTTTATCTGAGCGTACAGAGTGTCGAATTCCGGCAGTTTTGTTGAACCCGATTTTACTCGTCCATTATTCTCTAATGAGGTACAACCTTTTGTGGCTTTCTGTTTTGTAGGGAATTTCGATGTTTTGTTGGCCTCGAAAGAAGATATCCTGGATTTTAATGGCGGCCTCGCCTTGGCGTCTAGTGAATGGGAAGGTTGTGAGGAGCATACTTTGTGGGGCACGGGTCTTGCCACAGTTGACTGACTGGTCGTCTTTGCTGTCTTTGAGCTGAAATAATCCAGTTCAAAAATTTTGAATGACATTGTCACAATTGCCAAATTTTTTTTTAAAAAAACTCAACTTCTGTGCACAAATCGCTGAATTTCTATAATACGAATTTTTAAAAATTCAATGCTGATATATTAAGATGTCATATTTATGTAAATATTAAGATGTCATAATTAGGATTTTAATTCGAAGAAATTTGAACAAAAGGATTTTTACAAATCTCTATGACCTAGGCAATTCGTAATATATTGTTTAAATTTTACACGAACTGGCCACCTTATCATTTAAACCGAGCATGTTTTTTTTTACCTGGTTACGTGTAAACACTGCAGAATGATACGATGTACTACATGCACGATAATTTGGTTTTGACATTCTCACTGATCATCTTGTATATATGGAGAAGAGTGAAAGTTATGATAAAGTAATTACGACCTTTACATTCTCGTGTATTTTCCTGTCATTCATATAAATAATTAATTAAGCATTACCTGCTTTGTCCTCCAGTATTTCGTACCTTCTTCATTGTATTATTATCAACTGTAATTCATAGCTATATTTAATCTTTAAAAAAAAGACCGAATGTCCATTTCAGGCATTTGTAAACACTTCGTAAACGGAAGACACGGGTCAAAACAGGTTGCCCAGTTAGTATCGAACGAATAAATACGCGTCAGTGATTCGTATTCTACCTGCATGGGTGGATCGTAGATTTTTGCAGTATGGAACAAGGTAATAGACAAACAATAAAGTGGACTGCACATGAAGCGAGGCATCAATTTCGTTTCTCTTCGCCTTCACCATTTAAAAAAAATCGCATTCTACATTGCAACTTTTTTTTTTTTGGTATTTACATCTACATTCTACTTATATATTTCCTACTGATCTAATATTCTTCAATGGCATCTTTTAAAAATCCTCTTCTAAAGTAACCACAGTGATAGAAGACATGAAACTTTTGTGGAAGCATCCCCAGGTAGTGTAGATCCAGGTTTGTTCAAATCAGGATCTGCAGGGGTAATGACTGACTCCTTTTCCTTACATAGGCCTAATATTATTATATCATAATAAGGTCTTCAGCTAGGATGTTTAAATTGTACATGAGAAATTACAACGTACACTTTACATCTCATTTTTATTTTTCAAAATTCGACCTACGAGAAAATCAGTTTCAGAAAGAAATCAATGAAGAAAAAAGTCAACACATGAAGTCAATCATTTTTATGGGATGTAGAGAGACAAAAATTTTGTTCCTGGTTAACTGTTTAATGTTTTTTTTCTTCATCCTTTAAGATGGTTAAAATATTTCAGAAAAAGAAAACCGATTCGAATACGTTAATTACATGAGAAATTTTTGCAAAATAAAATTAAGTTTAGACAAATTAATTTTCCAATAAAAGACGTTAGCAACAGGAGGGTTGATTTTTAAGTAATACAACTTCGATCGACCGTCTCCTTTTCCTTGGCATAGGATAATTAGTTTATAAATAACACCACAACGAAAGGAATACTTGCAAAGAAAGGTAGGGATGGAACTATCATATTGAACAATATTCCACATGCAATGATCCAGTATTCATTAACTGACTGTTAAGAGTACGTTCATTTTGCTTTTAGTTCATGTATATTTAAAAAAAAAATGAAATCTACACGCTTGAATTTGAAAATTAAATTTCCGTGATACAGTGAAAACTGTCTAATCCGACACCTGATTAATCCGACACACTGTAAATTCCGACGTTAAATTTCTTTCCTATTTTAGTATTTTCCTTGTTTTTAACACTGTCCAATCCGACACCCTGTCTATTCTGACACAAAATTCCTCTCCCAGAGCATGTCGGATTACACAGGTTTCACTGTATTTACTATGCCTTATCAACACCATTAACAGGCATTTTGACCGCAGGAAGGAAAATCAATATAGGTACATTGTCAGATATGACGATGTTCTCATTCTTGAAATAAAGAAAAGCTTTTATGGTTTAAAATGCAAAGAAAAAAAATTTCCATAGAATTGGCTGGTTTCAGCTATTACTACATACAAAGGCGTTCTTTATGCTTCCTATAAAATTGATTCTTCATTATCGACAAACTAATTCTTCATTTTGTGTATTGAGAACTTTCGGAAAATCAAATTTTATTTTGAAACTCATTGAATATGATGAACAGAAAAAGTCTACCTTTGATTAAATCATTGATGGGCTAAATAATAAGGGGAAAAATAGATGAATACACGAATATGAAAGTAGGTTTAGCGGAACTCTTAAGATATTTATTCTTGATAAGTGTTGATATAAAGACCATCGAAATGATAAGGTAAGTTCATAAAATTTACAACTTCTTTGTTTATCATTTAAAGTATCATTATTTTAACAATGCGGACTCTTGAGTTTAAAAAGCACTGCAGTTAAATGTTTACGTTACGCGGCATGTCAAAATAATGGGTAAAATTTCATTTATCTTTGTTCATATAACAATGCAAGGAATTATTTGAACACGTATCGATATCATTGTCACACGAAAATCTGTTTTATTTGAGGAGTATGTCGAGTGGAGCTTCCACATGGTATGTATATATAATGTTTATAAAATACATCGTACTGTTTTATGTTGTCAATTATCTATAGAAAAAAAAAACAACTTGTATAATGATAATGCCCCAGAACATGCAAGATCTTTTAATAGACTTATTCGTGTACATCTAAGTGCTCCGACTATAATATTTATTCAACATTTAAAAAAATAAAGGGGAAAAAATACTACATGAATATACATTGTAAAACCAAAGGCTTTTATAGTTTTATGCATGTACGTACACATGTATAATGCACACAGAATTTTACCGAATTATTCTTATTTATTGAATTCTCTCTTGAAACAGAATTAGCGTCCCCCTCGAGAGTTTCTCACTCATATTGAGTGAGGCTACACCGGTTGTAGGTGGAGGTTTCACATTTAAGACATATACTCTCACAAAGGGTCAGTGATCAATGAGAGGCATTTTCATGCAAGCATGCTGTGACACCAGTCAAAATTTCAAAACACTATAACTTTTGTAATAATTTCGAAAATGAAATATAATATTTTCACCATAGATTTAAATAAAAGTGATTAACAGAAGTGCAATTTTTTGAGGAAATATGTTCAACGATACTCAAGATATCAGAATTCTAAATTTGGACTTCAGTATGTTCTCTCAGTTTTTGGTATTGGATTAATACGACCGTTCTCCACGTCCCGCAGTGGGATTTGAACCTGCGACTTAAGGGTCGAATCTCTGCGCCACGCGGGTGACTATTGTCTTCAAATAAATCATAAAAGATGTTCTAATTTTTTAAAGATAAAACATCACGGCTATAGAGATGGGTTGTGGTGGTAGTAAAGAAACAAAGAGTGAGCAGCCCAGACCAAAGACTGCTGGAACACAAACAGCCCAAACTCCTTCAGAGAAGCCGGTAACTAACGGAGTCGTAGAACCAACAGGAAACGGAAGTACTGACGTCAGCGAGGAGGAAGAGACGGGGTCCGACTGTTTGTTCATTTCTACAGACCCGGGCAATGAGACAGTAAGAGTGTATTCGATTAAGACAACCCGTGTCGCACTAGTGTTAAATATGCGCATGCTCACTGATTGAACTCTAGTGATCTAAATAAAACATCTCGTGTTGTTTAGTGTTTGTATAAATATGGCGGGGAAAACAGTATATATTCCCTGTATATCGGGTTTGAACAGGACAAACGATTGATCAACAAACAATATCCAATTATCAAATAAAGAATAGCAGATAATTTATTAGAAGACCTCAAAGCTGAAATTAATTGTTTAACAAAATGTATCTTTTACAGATGGTTTGTACATATTTTATTGTATAAATACTATACAAATGGTTTGAACACAAGTTCTAACAACTTACTAGGTTCTCACCATACAACTGTCAATATATATACATAGGGAAAAAGGGAAAAAGAAATATTGATGTACAAACATGTTTGTTAAATTGAAACATACATTTGTTACATATGATAAATATATAACTATATAGAGTGTAAGTGTTAGGCAGTAATAATTAATTTATTCTACCAGAATCTCTTATAAATTTTTGAACTGACTGAAAAATATATTTATTGATTTCTACATTTTGCGACTCATCTCCCCACAGAAGTAAGTGGCAATCAATAATGTTCAATTTAATATTTGGTTTCGTAAGACACAGTAAATCTTTGAATAGTTTTTCTCTAGCATATTGGTACTGATTGCAGACAAAGAAAAAATGATATGGGTGTTCTGGTGTACCACTTGAACAGTTAGGAGTCTCGATAATGTTTCTTCTATAAAGATCATAATTTAAAATGCAATTGTGTCGTAGTTTAGTATGTATGATGTTAAGTCGTCTATTATTATGGGAGAAATAAGAAGGGGGGTCTGCTGGGTTTTTATGTATGTTGTTTTTAAAGCTGCTAAAAGATATGCTGTTTCTAGTGGTGATACTCAGACTATTCCATTGGTTTATTGTATCAGGAACAAAAGATTCCTTAAATATTTCAAGTCTACATCTAAGAATCTCTATTGCGTGTATCGTACTTTGATTCATTACGTCTTGTTGCGGGAACAATACTTTTTAAATAATCGGGTACTAAGTTGTGATGTACTTTATACATAGTATTTAGTTTTGCTACTTTTCGCCTATCTGCAAGAGGTTCCCATCCTGTTTCTAAATAAAATGCATCTCTTGAAGCGATAATTGGTAACTCCGTAATTATTCTTGCAGCATAAAGCTTTTTACAGATACAGCATGTATTTTATAGATTATTTATCCTTGCAATATTATTTAACAAGTCAATACCTCCTCTTATCAAAATAAAAAAAAAGTAGAATGAGAATGTCTTCACATACATACATGTCAATAGTTTTAAATATAATAGTGACGTTCCATCGTTTTTGAAGGGGGGGGGGGCAATCCAGAGAACAAAAACGAAACTTCAATTCCAATTTAGTTTCAGGAGGGGGATGTAGGTCCCACTTCCTTCAGTACCAAATTTTATTCATACAAGACGACTTCACCCTTGCTTGACTTTACTGTAACAAAAAAGGGGGAGGAAGCTATCGGTGGTCTTTCAATGAAGATTTGCTAAAAGTAAAGAAAAGTTTGGAAAAAATGTGGGAGGCGCTTCCACCAGATGCTACGTGCCTGCATTCTCTCTCCCTCCCCGGTAACATTTTGCACGGGGTATAATAATTGGTCAGAAAAGTACCATAGCTGACATTTTTCAATAACATAGTGTTAGTCATAGAATGAGAGAGACATATACTTTTACAAAAAATATGACGCCGGTTGGAAAGAAAACTTGAGCTAATGTGTTTTTCATGGTCTTACATGGCTGTGGATTTTAATTTTGAGCCTGTAAAAATAATGTTCAATATTTTAACTAAAATTATTTTTTGAAAAAATACTCATGAAATTGATCAATAATTATTACGATTGTAATTAAAGGCTGAAAAGGTAATTTCTACATACTTAGAACATTTATTGTAAACAAAGAACCGGTTCGATCTGGGGACCCGACCTCCATATTTATAAGATTACATTGTAATACATGCATGTAACTGAAATTGCTCTCACATTTGATCCTGTAATTATCTTAAAACTGAATTATTAATAATAATAATTTACTTCATAAGGTAATTAACACGACATGTCTATGCTGCGATTGTTAAATCTATAAATATAATTTTAGTGAATCAATATGCATCTATTAGACATTTTTATAATCAAGGGGCCCGTTTTACAAAAGAACTTACACCTAAGACCAAAATTTATTCTGCGATTTTATTCTTCTTGAAAAGAATTTAGAATGTTTCTATGGTGTCAATTTCTAAAACAGTTAATTAACTATTTCTTAATAATTTATAATCAACATATGTTTTTGGATATAATCGTAAGTTCTTTTGTAAAACGGGACCGAGAGATTCGGGCAATAATTATAGGCAGATTTACATTAAAAAGCTTGATAAACTTTTTTATTTTTAAAAATTAAAAACTGTCAATGATATCACAACAGTATTTATAAGAGGTTGAGCTAAAAAATAAAAAAAATAAAAAAGGGGGGTATGTCAAAATTATATTGCAGACTTTTTTCATTGACGTAATAAATTTCTAATACAAAAACTGACAAATTTATGCAGAAACAGTTTTCGCATTAACAATGCGACTTCACTTCCCGCCATTTCTTTTACCTGTTACTCCAGGTAAACTGAGGAGTATACTCGCGTAACACGGGTTGATCACCCATGTCGAAGATAGGTTGTTTTATTTACAACACTAGTGACTCGTGTAACCCGTGTCGCTTAATCGAATATACCCTAAGATGTGACTAAGAACCCTTAACACAATCAGTTTAATGACAGTGACTGTCGTAAATTTTATATTAGGCTAAAATCATAAATTAAAACATCTTCTGAAGAAAAAAAGATTGTATAATTATGTAAAATACTGCGTACAACAAACCATCTTATATATGCAAGGAGAGGGTTTCATAAAGTATGCTTGAAACAGATCCTTCTTAACAGAGAAAGATTATCAAAGTTTATGGGGACATGTATCTGAACAAACATCTCCAAGCCATTTATAAAAAAAGTTTAATAATAGAGGAACGTACTGGTTGACGGTTTGGTCTATTGAGAGTGTATTTAGCATATTTAAAGATCCACATACCATCATTGATATCTTAAACGATATACAAAGCCTGTAATCAAAGTTGTAAGAGAACAGTTATCTTGCAGTTTTGATTTATTTAACATACATGCAACTGTTGACAAGTAATCGGACTGTCTCTGTTGATACGTTTGTTCTGCTATCACGTACGCCATCATATTCTGTTCCATAAGTTTTTTTTTTTAAAAATAAAGCTAGCTTTTTTATTCTTTATCAAAAACTCAAGTTCAATATAATGTATAAATTATACTTCGCTGAATTTGCTTATTTAAAAAAACATAAAGAAGAAGTTTTTTATTACAACATGTACAACAAATTATTTTTTATTTAAAAATATCAGGTCAGGTTCTTAAGAAAATCATTATCACACAAATAAAATGGGAATAGCATTTTTTAAAGAAAGTGTGAACAAACGAGGAAGAAATTACACGTGAACTTACTTACAATTCAGTACTGAAGAGGCGATTCCCGAGGGAAAAGACTGCTATTGTTTTTAGAGGCAAATTTAGGGTCCCCGTTGGCTTCATTGCTTCATTGCAAATCCCTGCTCCGTGTCCTTCGAGCGAAGACCCTTCTAGACCCACCCACCCCCCAAATTTAACTGATTTTTAACGAAGAACCTACAAATACAAACATATTTTAGTATTACTATTCAAATCATGCAAAATTTCTCATCCCAGAGATTATTTCAAATCACTTATTTTGCTTATCACTGAGTTGTGATTGAAGTTCATTTTCTTGAATCATTCCCTGTATTTCATGATGTTTTACAAACCCTTTTTATCACGTTATTTCCCGATAATGACGAGGAGCACACGGCTGGTGTGACCACTCGGCAGGGGATGCTCACTCCTCCATGGCACCTGATCCCACCTCTGTTTTAGAGGTCTGTGTTTGCTCTGCTCCAAGATTTGTATTGTTAAACGGAATTTTGAAAACTGTATGTTACTCCATGTATAACATATTTCATCACCCCTTTATTTCACCGTGTGCCAAGACACCTCTCGGCTTTCTTCTTGTCTTCTCATTATACCCCCCGCTTGAAAAGTGGGGGGGTATATAGTAATCGTTAATTCCGTCCGTCCGTCTGTACGTCCGTCCGTCCGTCCGTCCGTCTGTTACGCTTTGGGGTACCCATCTCTTATCCGCAACTCCTCTAATACCACTGAATGAAATTTGATGAAACTTTCACAGAATCTTTATTACATATTGCCATTGTGCACCTCCTATTTTACTTTTTGATCCGACACATATTTTGAGTTTCCCGGCCACAGGAAAACATGGACTTTTTCACCAGTTATAACCATATGGGAGGCGGGGGGTATCATTTAGTGAGCTCATCGCTCATAGTACCTCTAGTTTTTGTTGTAATCAATGTTGCAAATGATTTGAGAAAAAAAAAGCCATAAAATTTAGTACATGTATTTCCCAGACAAGTTGATATTTCGGTGAAAATGATGAAGATATGGGGCAAAATTAGTCACAAATTGTTTTCAGTGTCTTTAATTTAACTGAATTGAAGCTTTTGTAAATTTATTATTAACTATTTATCACGACTCCTTCTATATGTAATATAAATTAATTTCAGCTTAAAATAGACGGTGAGCTGCCGGAATATAACCACATTAAACCCTCTGAGGAACCGCAAGAAAATAACATAAAGAGGGCTACAAATGTGAAATTCTTTGAGGACTGGTTCCCGGTATATTCAACGGAAACGGATGCTGATTCCAGACCGCGAACGGTAACACATATAGAACTCAACGTCCCCTCGTCCCGCAGGAAACTTACAATAGCCGACATAGACAAGAGAGCCCGAGAGGTACGTAATTCATAGTTACGACTTTTCCCCACACCATCACAGGTGGAACTTGCAAGGATGGTGCAGCACAACAAGTGCAGAATTTTGTATATATTACATGTATACGTATTTACAGTTAATAGAAAAAAAATTAAATACAAGCAATCATGTGCTCTTCCTGGACCTAGCTTATAAGGATGGTTAACCATGCACCTTGAACAAAATGTTGGAAGTGACATGCATTATTTCTCATGAAGGCTTAGATTTATACATAATTATTATGATAATTTTATATTTAGGCAGGAAATAAATCTTATATTAAGACTACAAGAATTTACGAAATGCATTTTTTGCCGGTAAAGTTTGCTATTTCACCATGAAAGCTAAAAATAAGTGTTTACACTTCAAAAGCTAATGCTATGCTATTTTAGGCATTTTTTTTTAAGATTAGCTGTACATGTATATTTGCACTTTGGCTTTTTCTTTCAATTAATTCACAGACCCCTAGAGACCAAATTTCTAGTTTTAAGAGCCTAAAGGACTACTTGTTACGGGATCTGGAAGGACAGACTGACAGGGAGCGACTAGCGGTACGGGCCATTATCGTCTGGCTCAGTGTGCAAGATGAGACCAAGTTCAGTTCCTTACCAGCTAATGAGGAATCGCCAGCGGGATTTCTATCTCTACTGGCTAAAAAACAAACTATGTTCTCCACATTCTTTACGGTTCTCTGTAGGTACGTGTTAAATAATTTTAAAGAAGAATTCTAGTCTTTTACTGTTGAAACATATAAAGATATCTAAAGGATGTTCTTTTCACTTTAGAAAATTTGGTTTGACTTGCGTCAAAATCAAAGGAGTATCCAAAGCGGGGGATTATCAGCCGGGTGATGTCATTAAGAAGGAAACCAGTGCAGATAACTGGGCAGCCGTTTATTTAGAGAACACCTGGAATATTGTGCACCCATTCTGGGTCTGCAGAGGGCTTTTTGGTCATAAACCTGGCGGATGGATCAAACTAGAAGCGGGCGGGAGAGCTGTCGGCAAATCAGAGGGAGCTTCGGCAGGTGTGTTGAGACGTGCATTTCAAGAATATTATATTTTCCCAAATCCAATGGAGTTTATTCACACTTGTCATCCAGACGATTCAAAATGGCAAATTTCAAATAAGAAAATTAGTCGAAATGTTTTTGAAAAGATGCCTTATTTGTTGCCTACCTTTTTTGGAATGGGATTGAAGTTATTATCGACCGAGAGCTGTTTGTTAAATACAGTTGATGGTGCATGCCTCATAGAAATTCAGGCTCCTCTTAAAAATGCGAATGAAATTGATCTTTGGTATGAACTGTACCTTAAAGAAGGAACTGGGGAGACCGAGAAAGAGAAACGCATGTTACAACGAGAAAATATTCCTAAATTAGTGGCGATGATTAGATGTGGCGACTTGTGGCAATTCAAGTTATCACTGCCGATAAAGGGAACATTCAAAATTTGCTGCTATGGAGGTCCTTATAAATCGACATTAGCGAGAATAGCTGAATTTAGAATTGACTGCAAACAACACAATAAGGACTGTAATATTTTGCCCTTTGATCCTGGTCGTATTGGATTTGGCCCCGGGCCAGCTGCCGCAGAAGCTGGATTTTTTCTCCCATCCCACGCTGGGGGACTGGTATCTGTTAAAGTCAACACAAAAATAGAAATAACATTCATTGTGGAAAGAATAGTGATTGAACGTACCACAATTCAAGCAACATTAAACAGTTCGAAATTTGATCAGACGGTGCTTGAAAATCTTGTTAGTGTTCGAACTAGTGAAGAATCGAACACCGTTTATTTTGAAGCCCAAGTGCCGGAAGATGGTGAATACGCTTTATCAATCAAAAAAGTCGAACAAGAACAAACACAAGCTATGACGTCACCCCAAGAGAAGAAAGTGACACAGCCCCAGTTTAAAGAGAAGACAACCACCGTCTGTAACTACTTGTTATCAACATTGATCAAAACAAAAGAGGTGAATCTTTTGTATTTTCTACAAGGAACATTGGGGATACGCTTATGTTAATCATTATTTTGAATTTAAGCTTTCTCGTGTTATTATCTTATTAATAGCAATGAATAATTATTTAAAAAGTGTATATATATATATTTCACAAATCGATGTATAAAATTTGATTTTGTGTTAAAAAAAGCCAAAGAGCACATGTAAACATTTAATATATCTCATTATTATTTCTAGAAAGCCAATCAGAGAAATGCCAGAACTGAACTACAGACCACATTGGCTACTGTTCTGCCGTCTGGAGAGGGGTTAAAACATGGCATTGAAAATATAGAGAACGGAATCAAACGCTGTATGAAACAGGACATCCCGTCTACAGATGATCAGATAGTGGCGGCAAAATCTAAACTGGAGCTGTTTAAATTAAAGAATGGTAAAAAATTATAGTAAACTATGATTTGAATAATTATCCACAAACATGATATCTCTATTAACGAATATATCCAATGCAAACCTGTAGAAACAAAATGGTTTCTCCCTGTACTGCAGTAATCGTGACAATGTTCTGACCGAAGAAAGAAATGAAATTCAGCTTAAAGCACATCATCAATGGCAAAATTTAAGACAAATTGTTAAAAAAATAAGAAGGTCGACTCTACAGCAGTGTTTGTTTGCCCGCTCCCCTCTTCGGATAAAAATATTGAAATAAATAAATGAAATAGACTGAAAACTCGGTCTGAAATAAATAGACACGCTTGATTTAAACCAAAAAAAGACAAACTAGAGTAAAAATTATTTGACAAATAGGACCTAAAATGGATAAATTGGACTCATAAATTAATAAATAGATGATAAATCTGTGTATATAATTATTGAGTTTACAGCTGGAATACGTACAATACAATTCTGAACCTTATAATTCATATGTAAACAAACAGGTTTCACGCAAATCAATTTTAAGGGATTCTTATATTTTTTTTATTTCTTTGCGATAAGTTCTAGATCATTTCAATAATTAATGTAATACTTAATAAGGAAGGGAATTCAAGGTACTTATTCCACAAATTAAAACAAATACACAATGTTTCAATATGTCTCGGGGTTTGTTCGGTTAATATCGCATGTACATGCATCTTATGATGATACAACTTTTAATGAAATACCCAAAGCTGTTCGAGAAATTGGCAATTTTCTTTGGACCATCAATTTTCATTTTCCTTGGAGTGAAACTTTAAAGATAAGAATATGTACTTTATTGTTACATGTATTAAATACTAGTACTTCTATTTGATCCTATAACCTGACAATTTATTTAATTCAGAGGTGCGAAATGCGCATTTGCGTCGTAACATTCACGTGACGAGGAAGGCCATTGATCATATAAAGTCCTCTCCATACAGTCGGATCTGTGAAAAGGAAATTCACGACCTCGAGACGTTCGAAAAGGAGCTGGAAAAATTAAATAAATTTCCCCAGGAACCCCCGACATTACACTGGGCTGTTGGGGAACTGGCGAACTCTCCCGTAGTGACTGAAGAGGTCGTTAACACAGTGAGGGCATTTCTCATGCTTCTGGGGGAACCAGCTGAAACTTTAAAGGTAAATATAGAAATAACCTTTCTTTTCTGCTTCAATTCCAATACTCGGGACAATGAAGTTTATTACAGCAAATGTACATCAATCTCATGCAAGGTAACCAGGTTCAATAATTTACCCCCCCACCCATGCAATCATGGTGTCAATGCTTTATTGTACTGTCAAGAAAGTTTTTGGATTTAAGCATAAATATACAGCTCAACAAACTTTTTAAGCTCACATGGTTTTTCGCACAAATTAAGGTCACATTTTTGTAATGAAAAGTACTATTTTAGAACCTCGGAACGATGACATAGCCCTACGTTATATTACATATACAATGTCAAGCATAAATGTCCTTTAAAATTATTATCTTAAGTTTCCAAAGTGGATGTTTTAGAGGGGAATTAATTAATAAATGGTACGATGTTTCTACTATAGGCATCTACCATAGGTTTTTTTTTTTTTACAAATAATATAAAACGTTCTTTCTTTGATACAATGTAGTTGAAAATTTTAAATTTTCTTCTTAAAGGTGAGTATCTTTTAAAATTGTTTGCTCATTTACCATACTCATCTGGGTTTTGTCGAAATGTAGCACCAAAAAGGGATAACAATGTAGAGAGAAACCATAATACAGGGTAGTATAATGAAGTATTGTTTATTTTTTTAAATAGTAAATTTTTTCTATGATAAGGAAAATTCTTCTGCATTTACGGTTTGAAACGTTAAAATTTTGCTATGGGATGAATCTTTCATGATTCTAGTTTATTAGAAGGTGACGATGAAAAATGCCACCTTATTAACATACAAAGCAGTCAAACAGATGAAAAATACTATCATCACCCTGCGCTAAAGAGTCAGAATGTACAGAAAATACAAGTTACAGTAGCTGTACTGTGCCCGTGTCTATGTTTCTGCAAAGAACCACTGCTTTCAAAAGAACGGATAAAAAGACAGCTGCAATTGGCAAGAAACTAAAAAATATCAAATGGAAATAATTGTTATTTTTCAGCCAAGAATATATTCAAGTTCTAGCAATTGATTTGTATGAATTATGTTTTAGTAAATGAAATAAAACTCAAATAATGTAAACAAATACTTTTAAAATGTATTTTGATGCCTCAACACAAAATATAACATTATAACAATGTGACCTTAATTTGTGCGAAAAACCATGTGAGCTTAAAAAGTTTGTTGAGCTGTTCAGTGTATATCATCAACAATCACGTGAATGAGTTTTTGATTTGAACATATCTTAGTGCACAATTCATACAAAAGGATTGGTTAAAAGTTCTAGCAACGTAGAAAAACCTTTCCCTGTAATATATACAATAATTATATTTATACTAATTGAAAAACGAATTATCTATAATTGTAGTGAAAATGTAAAGTTATACATGATAAATATATACAAAATATTTCAAAGACAGTTATTAAAGATTAAGAGTAAATACAATGTGTAAATTGTTTACGCTAGGTGCATTTGTCAACATAGATCGTGACGTAATGCAAAACGATTCACTTCACTAGAATTGATAATAAAGATCTTATTTGTATTGTATGTATCTTGTGTTTTAGACCTGGAACAAAATTCTTGATGTTCTACGTCCGCCAGCGGAGAATCTGCAACTCGTGAGTCTCACGGCACGTATCAAAGAAAAAGAGAGTTCCAAAGAGCCACTAGACACTGCCAGAAAACGTGAAGTTCAGGAGTGTTTGAGAAAATATACCGTTGATCAAGTCAGAAATATTAACGTTGGAGCTGCGGTTATATATGATTGGGTAAGAATGTGTAGAGTTTGAATAGAAGTCATTCCTACAAGTTCAAACATAGGAGTATACGATTTATGAAAAAGTAATTCTAGAACATGTATAAGTCTTAAGTTAATAAGAATTTAAAATTGAATGGTGCTAATATGGAAGAAATCATCATTGTTGTTGTATACGTCCAATATTCAAAAATACAGACAAAAGTAATTATTTAGCCCACATGATAAGCCAAACGCTCAAATGAACGTTTCTGATCAGAAGGTACCTTATATTCGTTTACTGGTCATGCCTTCTGAAAAGTTTTCAACTTTTTCTTTAGAACCACTGGGCTAGTTTCAATCTAAATACTGGAAGTCCACAAAACATCCTTGCAAGAAAGAAGTTTTTTCAATTGTGAAGCTTTAGCTTCTTTTAGGATGACAATTAAAAATAATAAGATTTTTTTTTCGAAAGAAAAACTGGTCAGAAATGATAAGGTTTAAGTTGAAGCATCCTCAGTTAGATCAGTTCACTTGTCTTCAAGTCATGGTCCTGATAAATAGGGTAAGCAATAACAACCGAAAAATACGTGTTTTACACTGGTATAGGAAAAAATTCTTCCAATTACAAAGATGAAATATTCCTTTAGATTTTTTCGTTCACTCTCTCTAGTTTGTCTCATAATGTGACCTAATCTTAGCTCAAGAATCATAACGAAATCATACTTGAATCTACACTGTTTGGGGACTCAGACATAGGGGCCAATAACATGCTAAATTTAATATTACGTAATGATTATATATATACAAATTTGTATATACAGGTCAAAACACATTTTAAACTCACATAGTTTTTCGCACAAATGAACGTCACATTGTTATAACGCGAAATTGAGTTGCTCTTGGATGATAAATTATGACAGCTCCCAAATGGTTTTTCATGGTTTCTTATCAAATGCAGTCATCTTTGTATCCGTTCTATTTGAAGCAGTCCTTTGCCTTGCCAAGACACAAAAACAGTGCAGCTCAGTTAACTTCTGTACTTTCTGTGCATTAATATGCCTCTAAAGCGCAAGATGATAACAGTATTTCTCAGCTGTTCGACTGCTTTCCATGTTCAAAGCTGGCATTTTTTCTTGGTTACTTTCTGAAATTTTGCATCATGAAAGATACGTCCAACCGCAAAGTTTTCAAAGTTGCAGACCTTAAATGTTAAATAATTTTCTTTTCAATAGCAACAATTTGCTATTTTTAAAGATAAAAAATACAGTACTTTATTATCCTATCTTTTGGCATGTTTTCTTTATACAACATTGTCATTTTTCGGCGATCCATTTCGACAAAACCAAAACGAGTACGGAAGATGTGCAAAGTACTTAGAAAAATACTCATCTAAAAAACAGAGTTTGTAAATTTCTACAAAATAGTATCAAAAAAGCTCGATTGATGTAATTTGTATATACCTACTGGAGAATCATATAGATATAACACCATACCATTTATTAAGTTCCCTTTAAAACATCGACGTTGAAAACTTACGATAATGATTCTTAAGAAAATAAGCTTTGACATTAGATATTTTATATAACTAGGGTCATGTCTCGTGCTGAAGTTCGATTATGTGTACATGTAGTTTTTTGCAAGAATAATGGGACCTTAAATTGTGCGAAAAACCATGTGAGTTTAAAAAGCGCATTGAGCTGTACATGTATAGTCATTACGTAAAATCAAATATTAGCAAGTCACTGGTCCCTGTGGATTGAGTATATCAAAATACATAACTTGACCTTGCTATTCTGATTTTTAAAAACATATTTTATTGATTGAAAGTTAAAAGAAAGCTAAAATCGGGAAGCAAATTTTATACAATGCATACCTACAAATTTTTATAAAAATTCTCTCCTAAAAAGATGGACATTTAAGTCAGTTTTATACTAAATCAAAACATTCAAATTCGATTAAGTTATTACCCCATTAATTTTACCGCAATAATCTAGCCGCTATATTGGATATCGAGTCATTTTCTTCTTGGGAATCTAGAGGGAAAAAACTTTGATAACAGCAAGGCTAATTTGTCTCATTTCCTGTGTGCTGAAATAAATTTGTAACAAAATTTAAGAAAAATTGAACAAGAACATCTTGCATTACTTATATTCATTATATAACTGCATATTGATAATGACTACTTTTTGCTAGGTTGTAATAAACTCGGATAGCACAAAAGGTATCACACGTACAATGTAATGCATGTAGAGTAGATTCTTGTTTGTTGCTTTTTTTGCTTTAATTTTTCATAAATGTAGATCCATATAACAACTTAAATATATATCTGATGGTATCATTATCAACAGAATAAATTCATTTTTGTTACTTGTTTTTACTTAAAACTTACCAATCAATGTCACGAAAATACAAAAAAAAAAAATAGATAAAAAAAGAAGAATAAACTACTAGTAATTGAACATATAATGAAGGGAGAGAGTAATACAGTAAACCCTTTTCCATATCACATCCTGTATCAGCCTGAGACACCAATTTCAGCTAGAGTGCCGAATTAAATATAGTTTATATAGTAATGGCTTTTATCATATGCTGATCAAAATGTTTCTCCTTTTCTTAATAAAATATGTAATTATAATTGTTTTATAAATTTAAAATGCTGCTCTCCCTCATGCAAGTCTTATATTATTAATAATTTATGAAATAATATATGAATAATTTCATTTTCCTGTCATATTGTAATTTTTGAATATACTGGGTGGTAGTAAGTCCTATCGTAATTTTTGTATTTACTACCACCCGGTAAATTAAAAAATAACAATATGGCATTCGGATTCCTTGTGTTGCCTCGCTTACCTGTATATCGGCTACTGCAAACATTTTTCTACATAATATCTTTGGTTTTGATAGGTTAGAAAACATTCAAGCCCTAAGGCATATTTTGCTTAGATAACTACGAATTGAAATTTACTTCATTTATATTCATGTATATATGCAATATACATTTTTGTTTTGTTTTTAGCTCACCTGAGCCGAAGGCTCAATGTTAATCACATTTTGTTAAAAGGTCTGTCCGATGCATCCGTCCGTCCGTCCGTCTGTAAACTTTTCACATTTTCGACTTCTTCTCAAGAACCAATGGGCCAATTTTAACCAAACTTGGTACAAAGCATCCTTGGGTGAAGGGGAGTTTAAATTGTTAAAATGAAGGGCCAAGTCCCCTTACAAGGGGAGATAATCAAGAAAAGACAAAAATAGGGTGGGGTCACTAAAAAATCTTCTTCTCAAGAACCACTGAGCCAGGAAAGCTGAAACTTATGTGGAAGCATCCTTGGGTAGTGTAGATACTAAATTGTTAAAATCATGACCCCCGGGGATAGGGCGGGGCCACAATAGGGAATCCAAGTTTTACATAGAAATATATAGAACAAATCTTTAAAAATCTTCTTCTCAAGAACCACTGAGCCAGGAAAGCTGAAACTTATTTGGAAGCATCCTTGGGTAGTGTAGATATTAAATTGTTAAAATCATGACCCCCGGGGGTAGGGCGGGGCCACAATAGGGAATCCAAGTTTTACATAGAAATATATAGAACAAATCTTTAAAAAATCTTCTTCTCAAGAACCACTGGGCCAGAAAAGCTAAAACTTATGTGTTAGCATTCTTGGGTAGTGTAGATATTAAATTGTTAAAATCAAGAACCCCGGGGCAGGGCGGGGCCACAATAGGGAAATCCAAGTTTTACATTAGAAATATATAGAACAAATCTTTAAAATTCTTCTTCTCAAGAACCACTGAGCCAGGAAAGCTGAAACTTATGTGGGAGCATCCTTGGGTAGTGTAGATATTAAATTGTTAAAATCATGACCCTCGGGGGTAGGGCGGGGCCACAATAGGAAATCCAAGTTTTACATAGAAATATATAGAACAAATCTTTAAAAATCTTCTTCTCAAGAACCACTGGGCCAGAAAAGCTAAAACTTATGTGTTAGCATTCTTGGGTAGTGTAGATATTAAATTGTTAAAATAGTGACCCCCGGGGGTAGGGTGGGGCCACAATAGGGAATCCAAGTTTTACATAGAAATATATAGAACAAATCTTTAAAAATCTTCTTCTCAAGAACCACTGGGCCAGGAAAGCTGAAACTTATGTGGAAGCATCCTTGGGTAGTGTAGATATTAAATTGTTAAAATCATGACCCCTGGGGGTGGGGCGGGGCCACAATAGGGAATCCAAGTTTTACATAGAAATATATAGAACAAATCTTTAAAAATTTTCTTCTCAAGAACCACTGAGCCAGGAAAGCTGAAACTTATGTGGGAGCATCCTTGGGTAGTGTAGATATTAAATTGTTAAAATATTGACCCCCGGGGGTAGGGTGGGGCCACAATAGGGAATCCAAGTTTTACATAGAAATATATAGAACAAATCTTTAAAAATCTTCTTCCCAAGAACCACTGGGCCAGGAAAGCTGAAACTTATGTGGAAGCATCCTTGGGTAGTGTAGATATTAAATTGTTAAAATCATGACCCCTGGGGGTGGGGCGGGGCCACAATAGGGAATCCAAGTTTTACATAGAAATATATAGAACAAATCTTTAAAAAATCTTCTTCTCAAGAACCACTGAGCCAGGAAAGCTGAAACTAATGTGGAAGCATCCTTGGGTAGTGTAGATTCTAAAGTTTTAAAATAAAAAAGGGAAGGGCGTTGTTGGGCATGATAGGTATAGCAAGAGGGGGAATCTGGTAAAGATCTGCCTCACCTAAGTTACTCAGGTGAGCGATGTGGCCCATGGGCCTCTTGTTTTCTCAAAATGTTAACAATTTAAAAGGATGGATGCATTTGAGGAAATGCTAAATTTTGGTGAGAATAATTTGGCATCTTGGGGGCTGCTCTCTCTAATTCAACATCCCCCGAAATAACCTGGAGGAGCTCAGGTTTGTTGTCTAATTACCGGGGGGGGGGGGGGGGGTACAAGAATGGAAAAATCCCAAGTGCAGTTTTATATAATTACATGAAGTAAAAAGTGTACTCTTGCTCTTGCCATGGTTAAAAAGATTGGCATCAGTCAAATTGCCGTTTATTTTTAGCTCTTCTGTGTCAAATGCTCAAAGAGATAGTTTATTTGCTATGACCATTTGTGCGGTGTGCGTTATCTTTTTTGGAATATGGGCCATAACTCAAAACCCCTTGACCAATCGTCATATTTGTCACATGGTATCCTTGGTTCAAGGGCTACCATTTATATTAAAATTAGGATTCATATTTCAGGTAATAAGGAGCTTAGAATCATCACACTTTGTCAGTTGATCCGGTTTTAACCAAAATGTAGGTCATGATGACCTACTTTTGGAATTTCAAAGCTTTACTAAAATATTCAGGATACTTACAGGCTTCAGATAGATTGTACAATTTATCAGACGAGCGATTCAAATCCCTTGCGTCTCGTTTTTATACCCCCCGCTTGATAAGCGGGAGGGTATATAGTAATCGTTAATTCCGTCCGTCTGTACGTCCTTCTTTTACGCTTTGGGGTACCCATCTCTTATCCGCAACTCCTCTCATACCACTGAATGAAATTTGATGAAACTTTCACAGAATCTGAAATACCCCCGCCTCCCATATGGTTATAATGGCAAAGTCCACGTTTTGCTGTGCCCGGGAAACCCAAAATATGTGTCGGATCAAAAAGTAAAATAGGAGGTGCACAATGGCAATATGTAATAAAGATTCTGTGAAAGTTTCAATAAATATCACCCAGTGGTATAAGAGAAGTTGCGGATAAGAGATGGGTACTCCAAAGCGTAACAGACGGACGGACGTACAGATGGACGGACGGACATACCGATTACAGTGTACCCTCCCACTTTTCAAGCGGGGGATATAATGATATTCTAAATTGCATGTAATTCAATACCCTCAGCAAGCCCATATCATGACTTCGTCTTCTGTTTTCTCCGTTTGAATTCACCAGCAAATTTTTACAGATTTTTACACTTGTTATCGTTTTTTAACAGGAAAATATTAATATTTATTAATTTATTTTTTTGCAGACGAGTGATTTTATCTTTAAATGACGACCAACAGCAGACGTTACGGGCCTTTTGACAAATAAACAGTCAAAAACATCAAACCGGCCGCATTTTAAAGAATTGTCACAATAAAGGAAATACATAGGAAATTCTCAGTGTGATAAAACAAAATAAATTCGTGGTTATAAGATAAGACAGTGTCAACAAGAATTATTGACTCAAATACAAGTCCCACAAGTATGCTTAATTTAGAATGTCTGAATGCTGACAAAAAAGGACGTGTTGATATTGAGGATCTTTGTCATGTCATGTGATAATGCCAATCATTTATGAAAATATATGTGAAGTGCAAAAATCGTTATTTTTTTCATTTGTACTTATGTTTTTTTTAAAATGCAAGTGTACCTTAGCTGTGGGAATCTCTTCATTGGTCAAAACGGTCATGCATAAATGCAATGAATAATAATACCCTATCCAAACCACATCCTGCATCAGTCCAAGACACCAATAGCAGCCGGAGAGCCCATGGTCCAAGGGTATGTTTTATTATGTTTATTAACACTTTACAACTTACTGTACTGTTATGCAACATACACTGAATGTTCACGTCATGGAAATAGAAATTTACCATTTCCCCACAAGCACCTTTTAGCGTGGTACACGTTTTTCTAAAGTTTAGTGTAAATAATATTATGACGCTATATTTCAATACAAAAATAACTTTTCTTATTTGATGAGATTTTTGCAAGTATAAAATAGAAGGAAATAGTCATGAAAGTAACGATAAAATGAACATTTTAAATTGCGTGAAAATGCGTGATTGCGGGGAAACGGTATATGCGTGATTTTGCGTTAGAAATAGGAAATGGTATATGCGTTAAAATGCGTGACTGCGGGGAAGGGGGTTAAATACTAAGTAATGAAATACAGTACACGTCAATTTGAGAAAAAATAAATTATCATGCACGGAATTTTCCAATGTACATACCTCATATGATTTCGGTCACACGGTTTCGTATGTTTCTACGAGGGTTGTTCGATATGTTTTGTGTATTGTACCACAGCGCGATAACGCCTTGCACGATTTCGTCGATATTTATACGCCTGGGTAACTCTATTCAATACCTTGCCAACAGTATAAAAACGAGCCTTCATCTACACATGGTTATAAAATAATCGTCATTTCAATACAGCCAGTCGTTGACCACTGTTGTAAAAATGGTTGGGAAAAGGGTTGAGAATATTGAAGAAATTAGAGCTTATATAAAAGTTCGCACAAAACTCGGTAATTCGGTAAAGCAGATTTTTACTGAATTGGGGGAAGTTTATGGGTCTGATAAGGTATCTTATGAGACAGTTCGTAGGTGGAGACAGAAATGTCTGACTGGCACAGAGTCCGTCAAAGATGCAGCAAAATCGGGTCGACCTATGACTGTATCAGGCAAGACAAATGTCTCAAAAGTCAAGGAAATAATTGAAAGTGATGGCAGGTACACGATTCGTGATATTGCCAAAGCTGTTGGCATATCGCTATCGCGGGTGCATTTCATTTTGAAGCGTATTTTGAAAGTAGACAATTTGCAAACATAGTTACTGGTGACGAAACAAGGGTTCACTATTTCGAACCAGTAAGAAAAATTGGAAACGAATTATGGCTAACCAAACGCGGTAGAAGGCCTGTAGTTGCCAAAAGGACAATGAGCACAAAGAAGGTCCTTTATTGCATATTCTTCTCTTGTGATGGTTTAGCCGTACAAATTCCGGTGCCGAAGGGCAAAAGTGTTACAGGTCGGTATTACCGAGATGTTGTACTGAAAAAGCTCAAGAAATGTTATCAGAAACGACGTCCTGTGTCGGGATTTAGGCATGTTCGCCTTCTTCATAATAATGCTCCATCACATACATTTGAGCTTGTGAAGCAAATTTTGAAGTCTGAGAAGGTTACCGTCTTGCCACAACCACCATACTCTCCGGATCTAGCGCCATGTGACTTTTTCCTTTTTCCAAAACTTAAAAAGTTCTTATCTAGTCGTCGATACAAGTCCCGACAGGCCCTTGGCTCAGCCGTCAGTCAGTGCCTCAGAGGCATACCTAAATCAGCGTACCGTGACGCATTTCAGAAATGGATTCAGAGATTAAAATTGTTTATTTCAAATCACGGAGAATACTTTGAAGGGATGTAATGTCCATTTGAATATTTGAATCGAATGCTTTTGAGATATCGCACAATACACAATACATATCGAACAACCCTCGTACTTCTATTTCCGATGTGTCCGATGCGTAGTTTGAAAAAAAAGTCAATTAGATGATTCTTAAAACCAAAAAGTTAAAACTGAATGATGCAAACATATGTGTATTATTCAGTGGCGTAGCATCGTTTTTGAAAGTGGGGGGGGGGGGGGGGGGCAGCCAGAGAAAAAAAATTTACTTACCTGAAAATTGAATGGTGCTATACGCTGATGGAAATTAATAAGGGAAAACATTTATTTAATTGTGAAATTCGCTATATTGTCATTGGAGTTTGATCAAGTTTATTTCTTTAAATATATGCATCCTAAGTAAAATTTGAGTATCTGGTGTGTCCTCCCTGCTTTTTGATCACTTCCCCCCATCGTCATGGAACTCTCTGAATCAACTTCCGTACATCAGCTTGAGGAATATGCGCGCCACTCTTCTTGAAGAGCTGGGAACATGGCATCAACTGTCTGGGATGGGGCATCACAACCCCTCACCCAACGTCCAAGAACACCCCAGAGGTGTTTAATAGGGTTAAGGTTTGGACTTTTGGATCGCCATCGCAACACTCTGATGTTGTTCTGCGTCAGAAAATCCCTGCTGACGTGAGACGTGTGGAGTCGAGCATTGTCATGTTGAAACTCAAAATGTACGCCCACTTGACGGCGGAAAAGGAAGAACAACAGGCCGCAACACTTCATCTCGGTAACGGACACCAGTCATCCTTCCATCCAGTCAAACATTGTCAGTTCTGTGGTTGTAGGTTATGCCACCTCACCCCATCACCGAGCCGTCACCATAGGAATCATGTTGTTTGATGGTACATTGAAGATTACGTTCACGAAGTGTCGCCAAACGCGTATTCGACCGTCTGCAAAGTCCAAATTAAACCTAGATTCATCACTGAACATGGTACAGCGCCAATGTCGAAGTTGCCTTGCTTGATGTTGTGTAGCCCATGCTCTTCTGAGACGCCTGTGTTCAGCAGTCATGTTCACTCCCACAACAAAGTGACGTGAGTTTAGGCCTGCTGCTTTAAGTCTGTTTCTAACGGTAAGGTCACAAATTCTTATTCCTCTTGCTACTCTGAAATCAGATTTTTTTTATGCTGGTTTGAATCTGTTACGTAGGGAAAGCAGCACCAGCTCACAGTCATTACGTGCTGTTGTTTTACGTTTGGAACCACGAACCGGTCTAATTTTATGCTCCCTTGTTGGCGATACCGATTTAACAGACGTGAAATTACATTTTTTGATTTGTTTAATTGACTTGCAGTCTGACATATATTTTTAATCTCCTTTAATGCATCTAATAGCCTGCC
Organism: Saccostrea cuccullata; assembly: GCF_032062105.1. Taxonomy (NCBI): domain Eukaryota; kingdom Metazoa; phylum Mollusca; class Bivalvia; order Ostreida; family Ostreidae; genus Saccostrea; species Saccostrea cuccullata. The sequence goes on from NW_026940419.1 coordinate 117,671, forward strand.
ATTTTTGATTTTAGAAAGAGTATGCTCTTGGCATGATTCTCAAAGTACAGGTATACTGACAATTATCGTCTATTGTAATGTAAAATGGGCGTAATCATTCATGAAAATCTTGCAAATCAATTTACAATTGCAAAGTTTCTTTTTGAGTTAAATGAGCTTTAACATTTTCAGTTTACAACAGCTACATAGAGTCTCAAACATATGAAACATGCTAAACATTAGGTAATAGTAGTTCTGAGTTCCCTTATTAATTTCCATCAGTATATTAAAATAGATATCGAGATATGAATTTTTTCGGTCACTTCAGCAAAAGACTCAAATCGACAGTTCTAATCAAAGGGTGCCAGGTATTCGTTTATTTGTCAAGTGCTGTCTGAAAAATTTTCACAATTTTAATTTCTTCTCCAGAACCACTGGGTTAGTTTGATTTAAATACAGTAGCCGGCAAACATCCTTTCATGAAGGGATTTTTTTCAATGGTGAAACTTTCATCTTCTTGGGATAATTATTGCCTGACGTCAAGGCCTCAGGCTGTATAAGGATTGATATTTTCATAATCCGAAACTAATAGATCATACCTAGAGAGCTAGATTTTATGCAAGATGATTTTTATTGGAATTCTTTACCTGCATTTTAAAAGAAACAGTTTTCTGGAAAAAAAAAATGATATGACTGATGCAAAATACTGGAGTGTGTACTTCCTTTACTCTTTTGCATGGAACAGATTATTCCATATGATTCACCGTTTCAACATGTCCGTGTATCCTTTTTTCTGCATTTCTATACTACTGGGTTAGTCCATTTATACTCTACGAAAGGGGTGAATCGCTCTTTTCGCGCCAAATGTCACTGCTTTCTTCGCACCTTTTCCTTGGATTGTTTTATTTTATGAATGGGTGTTTTAACTTTTATGGAATTTAAGTATATCATTTTTAACCTCCTTCTAATGCTTCAGAAATTCTATCTACATGTTAATGTTTTATCTCATTCATTTAAACAACATATCGTATAATATATCGGTATACGGACATGCAATACTAAAGAAATGAGTTTTCTAATTTGTTTCCCGATCCCCCGGTTGGTCTATTCCATAAATGGACTAGTCCACTAATAATAATAAACAACGCCATTTCAACAAAGTCTTGGTCTCCAGATGCATGATCTATTATATGTCTCTGTTCAGATGCACACAATAAATAAGGAAGAAGTGCAAAATCTTGAGTTTTTCTTTCCACACAGGTCTAAGTAGTGAATTTACTTATTTCATTCTCATTATATAATAGTGGGACTACCCCCGCCCTCCTTTTAAGAAAAAAAAATAATAAACACACATTACTACTGTTTACTTCCGTGGAGAAAATACACTCCAACAAAATGTGTATTTAATTATATCCATCTTTTAGAATGTTGACAGTGCATGATTTGGTGACAGATTTTATAATAGGTGTTACAAAAAAGTTCGAAATCAATTTAGATCCAAGGATAGATCACTCCACTTGCAGAAAACCCCAACAGAATACCAACTCTTTATTATGCAGTGTAGAGATGATGATTCTTAAAGTTAAATAAAATCAAGATTTCACACAAGGTTCTCAAAAACAAAAGTATTGCACAAAAGGTTTATCACTCTTCATGCAGATATTGATTGATTTAGTCAGGCAAGCTTTTTAAAAAGCTGTTACTTGTGAATAATAAGAAATTATTTACGAAAGAAATACTGGTTGGAAATGATCGAAAGTTAAAGCATCCTCATGTACATCATATCTGTTCAAGTCATGGCATATCTTGTAAGACTAAGTAGGATAAGACATTTTTACATGACGAGTTTTTACACCGGGGGGGGGGGGGGGTTAATTACCCCCCTCACTTTTTTGCAAAGATAGACAGAGTATAGGCATTGAAAATTGGGGTTAACCTCTTTTGGTGGTTTAGCTCCCCCTTCTAATTAGCCCCCCCCCCTCCCCACTTTTTTTCTTCCGACGCCTATGAACACTAGTTTAGGAAAAGGTCATAAAATACTTTCAATTACAAAATCAAAGTACTGAAAGTACTGGGAAGCGCTAAGCATATCGATTTGAAATTCGTCAGAATTATTTTAATTTAAAATGTCCTGTTGTATTGAATTTTAAGCGATATTTTGACAGTGCGATAGCTCTAGGTCAAGCACAGTTGTCAAAAAGTATGTGAGTCCTAAATATGTAAATCTCGTTAGGATATATATGAAATTCAACATTGTCTCATGCCTTTTTTCAAGCATTATACATTATCTTCGCATGTCACAAGATCAATCAATTTCACTTACAGTACTGTACACGAAATTGCAAGAAAATATTCTTGCGTGTAAAATAATTTTCTTTTCACATTGCCTCGTAAGAATCTATAAGAGGTCGTATTTGCATATGAATTGCAATTATTATACCCCCCGCTTGAAAAGCGGGAGGGTATATAGTGATCGGGATTTCCGTCCGTCCGTCCGTCTGTCCGTCCGTCTGTACGTCCGTCCGTCCGTCCGTCCGTCTGTTACGCTTTTTCTCTTATCCGCAACTCCTCTTATACTACTGAGTGAAATTAAATGAAACTTTCACAGAATCTTTCTTACATATTGCCATTGTGCACTTCCTATTTT